>NW_026999497.1:0-127085 GCF_037126465.1 Ornithodoros turicata | reverse complement strand
AATTCAGGGTGGATGTTGCAAAACAACCAAGGTGGGTGTCGGAAAATCCCTGCCAGTACCACTACTCGGTACACCCTATGAGGTTATTTCGAACGCAATCCTGCTGAGAATTGCTCTAGTCCTTGGACTTAATTGTTATCCCTCCTTCTCAGGCATGGGCAGCCCCTGAACGGTCCCTCAAGCTGCATTCCTTGACATCAAGCAATTTTTTCACGCAACGGCAACTTTTGTCTGTTTTCATCAGAACAAGACTTTTGGTATGGTATACACCACGAGTGCATGTACGAGAGCATGTGAAAATTGCTGTTTTGGTACCTGCTGCGCCCAATAAATGGCATCACGTAATGCCAAGAAATGAAGTTTGAGGGACCGTTCAGGGACCCAATATGCCTGAGAAGGAGGGATAACGATTGAGCCCAAGGATCAGAGGCCCAGGATTGCGTTCGAAATAATCTTGCAGCCTGAATCGAGTAGAGACACAGGCAAGAATTTCGCTACAGTCGCCTTGGTTGTTTTGCAAGATCCCCCCTGGAATTTCTGGGGTTGCCCAATACAGCTCACCTACTAATGCGCACATCCACAAACATGTATCCATATACATACCCCCCCCCCCCAAGAAAAAGGTCGATTTCACGGGCCATTACTAGTCACAGGTCTGTGAGCACTCGGGCTCCATTTGCGGGACAGATTCTTGCAGAGTAGTGCCATAACAGTCTCCCACTTGGAAGAGGACACAGCAGGCCACCAGTCAAGCGACTATTAAATAGTAAATTCAAAAGCCGGCGCAGTGTCGACCAGAAGCTTTTGTGAAATTAAACTGGAAGGTGATCCGGGTTGGGAGACATTTCGGTTCGACCTTCACGGCAGCAGCATATTATAGTCTTCTTGTCAGAAGGAATGCATGAAGAAGAAGAAGAAGAAGAAGAAGGAACTTCCTCGTGATCTCACTCCACGTAACGAACCATTTGGAAAACCCCAACGCCTGTTCAGATGTAATTCTCGTAATTCTCCTCCAGCACATTCATCACCAGGACCTCCAACCTATTTGCTCCTTTGTCCTACAATTTCATAAGTCGACTCCTTCAACTAGCAGAGTAGGCTGTGTCTTCTGGCTCTTTCCCAAATATTTCTTCCTATTTCAAGAAGAAGCAGGCAGGTTAAAGTTCAGCTCTCCAGGACCGTTTTGCTATGTACACTGTTGTTGTTGTACTTGCGCAGAAATCGGGAATGCATGTTGTGCGCGTTCTTCTGATCCTTCTCGCTTGGAGGGCAAGGCAGCAGACTGTGTCTTCGAAACCCTTACGTCGGAAGGCAGCAGATCTCGAGATGGATGCCCCGCAATTGAAGCGCCCGCCTCGCATGTGAGCTTTAAGTGGTTTTAAAGCTAGGGTACGAGTTAATGTTGTCAAAACAACGAAGCATCTGAAATTCATCCAGTGGAGCACAAGTGTGAAAGGACAGTTCACGTGACCATTTCTGAGCGAACATCTCGAACTCTTACTTGATTTACATTTAGAGTGAGGCCAAATGTCTAAATTGCAACAGAATTAACTCTGCTCTCTTTCTGTACTTTCAGTTTTAAAACTGATATTCAAGAGAGCCTCCAATGGCGAATGGAGAATTCTGCGGGGAAGCGACAGGCGAGGGAAGAAGTTCTCTTCGTCCATAAACCAACTCCTGCGCCAACTTATTGTAAGTTTTCTTAAAATAACCGCACTTTCGCAGCGAACCTTAAGAACATGTCACCGCGTACTAGCCACTTAAAAAGTGCATACTCCTGTGTAGAACATCCTCTTTTCGAACGGATCTACAGAGTGCTACTTCTCTGTGGTGGTGGGTGGTGGTGAGGTGATGTAGGGGGAAGGTGCGGTCAACCTATACTCTGGAATGGCGGCTCGTTGCACCCAGGGGAAGGACAAGAGGGGTGGAGAGTTGGTGGTACAGAAGAGGGAAGGGTGTGCTAACCCTCTTGCTCTGGGGTTTGGGTAGTACAAGAGAACTACCCACCACGGAAAACGTGCATGCATTGGGATGCGCCTTGTACCACGGTAACCACCAGGATTATTAGCGAAGTTACCCGCGATGTGACACTTCTCTCCATTTTCGAAAAGGGATGGTACATTTCGTTCACTCGGCGTTTCAGAAGGCATACCGCTATCATTGTCTGGTTACCTACACGCACAACCGCGAAAGGCCCGAAAAACGCTATTTTGTTACGTTATATTCCAGATACTGCGAAGCACAAGACAAGCAAGCGGTGCTCGGACGACTTCGACTGCATGCGAGTCTTGGGCCAGGTGTGCAACATCGAGAAGCAAGGCTCGACGGGAACCTGTCAGTGCCCGGACAGCACACCTGTTCATGTAGTGGAGCACGACCAGCCAAGATGTGTCTCTGGTAAGAAGCCTTGGACACATATTCAGTGTAGTCTCTGTTTTAGCGAAGAATATGATTTTACCGTCGCTATGCAACAGCGAGTTGAACAAAAGACGGGTAGCAAAAACAATGTCCTAATTGTCCAGCTCGCCTGATCTTTGAGGACTGCGCGGACACCGCCGAATGTGCGTTCCTCAACCCTTATGTGGAATGTGTGAACCAGATCTGCACCTGCTCGCCACCGAACGTTATGAAACGGAAGGACCTGTGCATCCCAGGTTAGACACATATCCTGTTAAGTGTTCATCTTAACTTTCTTCTTACCGCACAGCTTCAGCATCCAATACTACTTCCCAGGCGGCCAACGTGTTCGCCATACTTCTCATGAGCATCGGAGCTATCGGAGGCATTGTAGCTCTTGTGGCCAGGTAACGTTTCGGCAGATGATAGCACGTAAAGCATAACGCCTCTAGGAATATTTTTTGCATTGAGCTAGACCGTGTTGAGCTATTTTGTCTCAGGGAGGAGTAATCGACTAGCAAAGTCCGGTATACCCTCACAATTTGTTCCAGGATCATAATTGGCAAAGAAGGCCGACACCAGGATAGCGACGAAGAGCCACATGGTAGTTATCGGAGGCAACGCCACACGGATGATCCTCCGATGGTCCTGTTAAGCAAAGGAATCAAGCGCATCTTCAATGACTGCAAAGATAAGATACAAGATATGGTACTTCGAAAGCCCGTGCTCTCTCCGCAGATGCAAAGTCTAATCGAAATCCGGCCTACCAGGCCTACCAGAACCTCCCATGAGAGCACGGTTGTGGTCGACGTCCACGTGCCATACGAACCGTTGGACTTTGAGGACATAGCTTCGTTGGAATCTGACCTTCGCAGAGCAACGCGACTGCTTTCTCAAGAAACGTCTCCAACAACAGCAAATACTTCACTTAGAGCGACAACGTCACACAGGGCGAAGATTTCTGAGAAATCAGTCGAACCGTTGCAACAGACCTCCCCAGTTACCACTCCAAACATGGCGACATCTATGGATTCTCAACGGCAAGCTGGCGATGTTGTTGTGCCGCATATTGAACACGCCGAAGTGAATGCGGACCCACCATCGCCAAAGCACGGAGACGACGAGAAAAGGCGAGACTTCAACTTGAACGCGGACCTAGAACACATTATGAGGATAGTTATAGACCAGCTCTCAAACCCGCAAAGCAGCCCAGCTGGGCTCCGCAGAATCGAAGGAGACGAACGCAGAGTAGAAGTTGACGCGGGCACGTTTTCTGATACAGTCCGAGCCGTGTATTCTCGAACTCTCCTCAAGCTACGCCAGAAGCTACACACTATGGCGGCGCAGGAAGCCCCCAGCGTTGACCAAGTGTCTTTCGGAGATCCCTGTCGGTCGTCCAGCGCTATTCCAAGAAATAAAACCGTGGAGCTGCTTCCTTCTCTCGATAAAGGGTGCGGCGAAGCGAAAGGCAAAACGTACGCGGATGTGTCCACCCTATGTCGAATTCTAACTCCACACTCTGTCTCGAAGGATCCACGTAAGCGAATTCGAATAAGCGATACGTTCTCCGAACATCGGGTCGGTAGAAATTTTCCGGAGCCTCCAGTCTATGGTGTTCCTCGCTTGCAGACTCATCAAAGCACCCCTGCAACCATCGATGCTTTTCCTGTTACACAGACACCCGATCGTCTTCCAAAAAGGTGTTACCTTCTTAGAGACGAACGACAAGATAATGCGGCGACCGAATCTTTTCACTCTTGTTCCGACCCCAATCGTTTTATGAGACAACGTAAGTTCATTCCGACGACGACCCTGCCGATATCAGATTCGGCAAAACTGGTTCTGGAGCCGATTTCGAGTGATGTGGACCTTCACAATCCTCCTAGGGATAGTCTGAAGGCGTACCTTGCAGGCAAGGTTCCGACGGTAGCTACTGCTGATTGTCCCTCGGTAAACGATTCCTTGCAAAACAATGGGGAGGTTGATAGAACACAGCCAGGTGTTGGTGGATTCACAAAAATGGTACACCCAAGGGTACACTACATTGACTCTGACAATGCCTTGCAAGTCAGGGAAGAAACCTCGCTTTGCACTATACCGAAGAAACTTCTTAAGATGCCACCTAAAATCGTTTTATCCCCGATAGAAGACGAGGTCGCAGGTCTGGAAGTCGAAGAAGAAACACCACTACTGAACCTGAGAACTGTAACCAAAAAGAAAAGGAACAAGTCAATTCTTCTACCTCCTTATTCAAGAAAGAAAGCAGACTTACAAGATCGCACACAAGATAGTTCATTTTCGTTGTCACGACTGGAACTAGGGTCAGACATGCCTAATGCGTCGATGACGAGGCTTCTCAATAGGTCCCGTACGTCCATTCATGGTTGGGGTCGCAAAGCCGCGCTGCAGAAAGTGGACGCTTGTGACAGAACCCCCGTTGAAGAAAGCACTATTCTGTGCTCTTCGGGGCCTTCGAGTGAAGTGAAAGAATATGCGCATTCCTTCCATGTAACAGAAATTAGGACAGGCACTGCTGCCGCATACGTAGATCCCACCTCAAGTAGCCCACCGTCAGATATTCAATCTCCTGCCCTGTTTCTGTTAAATGCACCAAGACAAGATATGGCATGCAGCAAAGTTGAAGAGATCGTTGAGAAGAACCTCCAAACAGTCGCATCGTCCGCGATACTAAATGACGCTACACCTAAGTTGCCTCCACGTCAAAAGGCATGCGAAGAGGTCAAGTTGACAATCACCGAGAACGACATCATCCAGTGCTTAAACAGAGTCGTAGGACCAAACCGAGCCATAGCTGTAGAAGACAACAGGAAGTTCCCGGAAGCAAAAGCTACGCAGGAGGCTGTGTGCGGTTACGACTTGATGCAAGACGTGCTTTTGAACGAGGACGTCCTCAGTACCAGTGACATTTCCAAAGTTGACATTCATCCCAAAGGAAATTCCACCGCGCCTAAAGCTGATCTGGAAGCATTCAGCCAGCCACTTTCGCGCCTACGAAGAGGCGACTTGAAAAATATCCTAAAGGAAATTTTGGAAGAAGAGTACGCCCATGTTCTTCAGCTCGCAACACATGGGGTGCAGTCGATCCAGAGCACAACGGCTCCTCCGGTGCCTTTCGAACACGAAAACTTGCCAGCGCTCACCCATGAGCCATTGACAAAGACGAGTAGGGAAAACTCTGGTACTTCGACAGGAAAAACACTTATTGCTCCAGAATCACCATCAACGAACTCTGTTAAACCAGAGTGTGAATTTACAACTGCGCGGTCGAGCGGTGAAGCTAACACAGCGGATGGATTCGACCTGCAGCCGTCATCAGGAACTCGGAAAACTTCTTCATTTTCGAAAGACTCACCTGGACAAACGACGACCACGGCTACGACAGCTGACAACACGGTTACGCAAGAGACATCGTCTATATCAACGAGAAGGTTCTACACGGAATTAAGCTTCCCAGAGGTCGGCATAGACTCGATGCCTATTCATGGAGCTGATGGTGACGGCCCTGGGAGTGAGACTTCGTCGTCAGAGGATACCACCACGGTTGCAATTGCGACGACTGAGACGACGGAAGATAGTTTGGATCAAGGCGGTCATGTTCACTTGGAAGAGAAAGAAATGACGAAGTTCTTATCTCAAGTTACTGTCGTTAATTCATCAGAATCTAATATAGGGTCTAACGATTGCAGAAAAACTCGTCGTTCTGTTGATACCCGATTTCCATTTAGCCCGAGAAAGCGACGACCATCTGAAGATCATCGAGATCAAGACACTAAAACGATGAGCTGGGTCCCTCCGATTCCTAAATTGCTCCTAAAAGAATACAGGAAAAATGTTCTCAAGAACGCAGCAGGAGTACAACAGATGACACCCGAAGTGACACCCTCTCAACACCACACGCGCGAAGGCGCGATTGGAAATATCGTACCTGTGGAGGAAACGACGTCTTCTCCTCCTGACGGCAACACCGCGAGATCGGTTGAGCCACTTCGTGAAGGATATCGTGACGCCGAGAGCACATATGCAAACTACACCAGCACGGGAGTTGCAGTCGTGAGATTCTCGCCCGCATCTGGCAGCAAAACTGATGACTCGAGAGAAGGTGGACAAAGAGACCGGAAAAGTACGCAACTGGTACATGCTAGAAAATAGAGATATTAGCTACAATTACTGTTTTAGCTTAAATAGCGTGCAATTTTGATATGGTACTTTAGTAACATGACAAACCCATACAGGTGGCACCATCAACGCAAAACGAACAAGGCCGAAATCTGCGTCGTTCCACGGCATCCTTCCGTCCGACAGATTAGGCAGCGTTGACGGTGAACGTGCTCTTGTCCCTCGTTCCAAGTCATATACAGAATACTGGCTGAAGACTGTTTCTCTCTACAAAGAAGTCTCAACCTGCCAAATCTCACCTTCAACGGATTCTTCGGGTGACATTATGGAAACCGAATCCATGGCTCATGTGCTGCATGGCTTGCACGACACAAGACAGGGAGCAACGTTGGAGGAGATCGACCTCGAAAACTTCATCCGCGAAAACCAGATGAATCCACTTCTGAAGACCTTCTTGTACATGCATAATACTGCGTACCAGACATCTGTAACGCGGGATACACCCAAATCAACCACGTACGTGAGCTACGACTTACAAGGTACTCCCATTTCTTCCAATTTCCCGCAACCATATGAACCGAACGAGATTATACCGAAGACAGACTCCCCTACTTCACTAGAAATTAAGCAACCAAATATCGAAACTGACAGGAAGAAATCATCCAGTTTGCAGCCCAGCGCAGACTACCGCATTATTCCCGCTCCTCCAATGTGCGACAGTACGTCGGAGGCAACAGTCATTCTCGAGTGCGACCGGGGCAGGCGCTTTTATGATGCCGAACGTCAGAGTGAAATATTCTCACCCAACACTGCAACCACCATCGCAGAGCAAGCCAGTTTCGAAGACAGCTCTAGCAGCGGTCCTCCAAAATCGCTCAAGAAAACGCTGCGAAAGACGGCGCCGTACCGTACGCCGTTCCCTCTGTGCAGCAGTTCGCGGTCGAGCGCCGTGGCTCCGATCAGTCTGAGAATGTTGAGACGTACGAACTCGACGGAATACATGACGTCGTCTATGACGCAAGGTCGTAGCCGAATAGGGCATTCCGTCGAAGAGGAAAAACCGTTGAAGAAGTGCGTGAGCGCCCTTTCGTACCTTGAGAAAAACCGTCTTTGGAAACCGGATTCCTTGCCCTTTCAGCAGTGGCTGAACGCGGCCAGGAGGGCGTCGTTAAGGCCTGGCGATGGAGGGACTGTCCTGGATGAGTCGGGACGCCCGTCTTCGCAAGATATGATAACGTCGAGCGAGTCGTCAGAGGAGGAAGAGATGCATAGCTTGGCGTCTACTACGATGCAGAGTTATACGAACGAAGAAGGTACGGAAGACGAAGAAATATTTTGAAGTGTTATATATATTATTATAATAAACCAACGGATAGTGGTTTGAAACGGTTGTCAATATAGAAACACACCCTTGACGCCGATGTTCAAGAGCTAGTATCTCGCGAAGTATATATAGAACAATAATATATATTTCCCCGAACACCGTGACACCAAAGCCTCAGAGTCATACGGACTGACATCGTGTGTAGCTAAGGAACGGTACAAACAATACAGTACAATACAAATTAACAGGCCTACAAATTACAGGCAGGTTTAACAATCCTTAGAGCCTACGGTACTACTTCTACGGTAGTTTAACTATAACTACTAACTACTTCGTGATGGAGTAGTTTAACTAGTAGTTCAACTACTTTTCAGGGGAGTAGTTAAAACTACTTCTTTAACTACTGCAATGTAGTTTAACTACACCTATAACTACTTAACGTTGTCCATCAACACCAATCCCTTGTAGTGTTCTTGGACTCCTAAATATGAATCACAAGCAATGATATGCTTTGGCTGAAGCTACTGCTACGATCGTCAAATACAAAGCTTGCGGCGGGATTCTTTCTGTGCCTACGCGATAGACTGAGTTGCATAATTATTTCACAGCAAATGAGGCTTCACTGGACAACGGTGTTGCGGATTTAAATCCGGGGATTTGATTTAAATCCATCAAAGGGCTCGTGGATTTGATTTGGGATTTGGTTTACGGGGAAAATATGGCGACGATTTGGATTTGGATTGAATCACATTTTTGACAGATTATTTGAATTTTGATTGAATCACGTGTTTTTTGTTTTGTTTTGTTTTCGACGGAATTCGACGTGTATTTGGTCAAGCTCCTGAAGGGAAATGGTTGGATTTTGACTGCTGCGAAATTTAACGTTGACGGGCGGGCAGATTATTTGTCAGTCGTATCTGAGGCCGTCTCTGTAATTACGTTTTTACAAGACATTTGGCTGAATTGCATTTCACATATGTTTACACATGATGCAATGCAACTCTTAATGAGGAGAAGGTCTAAAAAATGTTTGTATTTGAGATGGCTTGCCTTGCATCCCGCCATCTCGGTTCCCAATGTCCCGCTAAAAGTTCTGTTTCGTTTAAAAAGAAATGCCACAATTTTTTGATTGCGTGAAGCAGTCTACGGACACTGTTTGTAGACTTCTTCAAGTTTAAGAGGTGGTTTGTCTGTCAGACAGACCACCTCTAAGGCCTATAACCCTCTTCCCTTCCGAGCACTAAAGGTACGTCATGCAGTACTCTCACACATAATCACATGGGCAGTTCGATGTCTAATTCTCAACGGTATCACAGCGTTCTATAATTTCTTAGAAATGGAACGCATTGGAGAAAGCGCACCACTGGTCCACTGAGCTCAGACAATGTACGTACGAGAAAAGGACTACCATACACGTATTTTGTCTGTTTTATTAGTTCTGAACTGCGACTGATGTCGCGTTCTGGTGTCCTTGAGATTGCTAAAATAAGTTCCGAAATGTCCACATGAGAACCAGTCGTATGAGGTCATTGTGTCCAGGAACAGGAATGTGAATGTTGGTTGCCCTTTTTCATAGAGGCTTGCTTATGGTCAACTTGGTGCCACCGCAGAACTCACCGCAAAAACGAATGACGAAATCCTCTCTTTAAGCGAGTGTACAGTAAAGGATGATGTTGTTTCCCCTCTCTACTATTGGATGTCCACAGTGGCCCGCTACCCGCTGCTTTCGGAAGTAGCGAAACATTTATTTGCAGTCCCTGCAAGTTCTGGAGCAGTTGTACGAGTGCTCTCTGCAGCCAGCATGATCAAGACCGCGAAAAGAAACAGGCTGCACCAAGCTACATTGGAGCAGCTGGTCTTTCTAAACAAGAACTTGAAAGAATAAGACTGCTTACGCGTGTTGGGCGGATGTACTACTGAGTTTGTTATAACACAACTGCGGTGTGCAGCACGCAGCCGTCACATTTAACACAACATAATTCCCGGCAGTTGGCTTTATCATATGTTCCGAGTAAGCGTATTTGACAAATATATTTGCAAACGTATTTGCAAAAACGTATTTGCAAACGTATTTGCAAATAAATGTTTCGCTACTTCCGAAAGCAGCGGGTAGCGGGCCACTGCGATCATCCAATAGTAGAGAGGGGAAACAACATCATCCTTTACTGTACACTCGCTTAAAGAGAGGATTTCGTCATTCGTTTTTGCGGTGAGTTCTGCGGTGGCACCAAGTTGACCATAAGCAAGCCTCTATGAAAAAGGGCAACCAACATTCACATTCCTGTTCCTGGACACAATGACCTCATACGACTGGTTCTCATGTGGACATTTCGGAACTTATTTTAGCAATCTCAAGGACACCAGAACGCGACATCAGTCGCAGTTCAGAACTAATAAAACAGACAAAATACGTGTATGGTAGTCCTTTTCTCGTACGTACATTGTCTGAGCTCAGTGGACCAGTGGTGCGCTTTCTCCAATGCGTTCCATTTCTAAGAAATTATAGAACGCTGTGATACCGTTGAGAATTAGACATCGAACTGCCCATGTGATTATGTGTGAGAGTACTGCATGACGTACCTTTAGTGCTCGGAAGGGAAGAGGGTTATAGGCCTTAGAGGTGGTCTGTCTGACAGACAAACCACCTCTTAAACTTGAAGAAGTCTACAAACAGTGTCCGTAGACTGCTTCACGCAATCAAAAAATTGTGGCATTTCTTTTTAAACGAAACAGAACTTTTAGCGGGACATTGGGAACCGAGATGGCGGGATGCAAGGCAAGCCATCTCAAATACAAACATTTTTTAGACCTTCTCCTCATTAAGAGTTGCATTGCATCATGTGTAAACATATGTGAAATGCAATTCAGCCAAATGTCTTGTAAAAACGTAATTACAGAGACGGCCTCAGATACGACTGACAAATAATCTGCCCGCCCGTCAACGTTAAATTTCGCAGCAGTCAAAATCCAACCATTTCCCTTCAGGAGCTTGACCAAATACACGTCGAATTCCGTCGAAAACAAAACAAAACAAAAAAACACTTGATTCAATCAAAATTCAAATAATCTGTCAAAAATGTGATTCAATCCAAATCCAAATCGTCGCCATACTTTTCCCGTAAACCAAATCCCAAATCAAATCCACGAGCCCTTTGATGGATTTAAATCAAATCCCCGGATTTAAATCCGCAACACCGTTGTCCAGTGAAGCCTCATTTGCTGTGAAATAATTATGCAACTCAGTTTATCGCGTAGGCACAGAAAGAATCCCGCCGCAAGCTTTGTATTTGACGATCGTAGCAGTAGCTTCAGCCAAAGTATATCATTGCTTGTGATTCATATTTAGGAGTCCAAGAACACTACAAGGGATTGGTGTTGATGGACAACGTTAAGTAGTTATAGGTGTAGTTAAACTACATTGCAGTAGTTAAAAAAGTAGTTTTAACTACTCCCCTGAAAAGTAGTTGAACTACTAGTTAAACTACTTCATCACGAAGTAGTTAGTAGTTATAGTTAAACTACTGTAGAAGTAGTTAGTGGGCATCACTGGACTGACAACACTATCTGGCAGTGCGTTCCATTCCGATATAAAGCGTAGAAAAACAAAAACAAAAAGGATACTTGAAAGCATCTATTCTGCTGAGAGAGCTGAGAGGATGGCGGCTAGCTGGTGAAGGTTCATAGAGATGGGAAACCTTATCTGTGTGTCTTATCTTTTATCGTCTTTTAGAGTTCTCAAGCTCGAGGACTATGGATCTATTCCTTCAGATGTCTTGAATTAGTATTACGGAGAATCTGTTGTTGCAATGATTGAGTATACAAGTCTACGTTACTTTTTACACCATGATTTGCATGTGATTGCATGTTTTGCATACATGTGAGCATAGCAAGCGTAGTCGATTCACCCTCCTTTTTATTTGCAAAGTATTTGCGTGCATCTTCCACTTTCTTCTTCCACTTTCGGAAACTTCAAGGACGTCCATCGCACCTCGCTACACAGATTGTGTATTATTGTAGCACATAAAATCGATCCAAGCGCGTGCTACTTTGTCCTCGGTACCAGGTGTATACACCACCGTGTCGTCACAGTGTCGTTTCATCGCGTTCACCGAGACGCTTTCCCCAGTCGTCGAACTTGTCATTCCTCCTTGTCAGTTCCACCTCTCAGTTACCTCAGTTACCTCTTCAGTTCCAAGACGGTGCCTTAAGCTTCCTTCCTTGGCATTAAAGCGATGCCATTTGTTGTGTGCACAGATGGCACCGAACAGCAGGTCTGGTCTCATTTGACCAGGAGGAGGCTTTTGATGCGGTGCGGTTGCATATACAGTCCAAAATCGTCCTTAAAGCGAATCGTCCATATTACCGAATACCAAGGAAATAACAAAAAATTCAGAAGGTTTCTTGAAAAATATTCTCGAATTAGTGCCTGCTTGAAGGACCGTTGGCTTGGCGTTGCTGAAGTCGTCGACGCCAGAGCCTGACAACTTGCCTTGACAACTGCACCGCCTCTGTTCTCGTAAGCTACAACTCCTTGCACCAGGATGAGTCGTCATACAGCACCATGACGTCATACAGCATTTTCCAGGCTCTTCACGCCCGCAAATAACTCCCTTTCCTCTTATAGTTCTTGTGGACGGTTGCGAAGGAGGGGGCATAGGTCCCTAAACGCAACGGAACGTCTTACTTTCAAAAATTCTCCTGTAGAACGTGGGGAGAGGCTTACCCTCCACACTGACTACATAGACTACCATAGATTATGATCTGTACCGTGCTGGACCGTCCATTGTCCGAAAAGCGAGTTTTCATATTAACGGTCCTCTAAAAAATCGTGCATAATTCGAGTTGTCCATATTAACGGGGCCCATATTAACGAGGACAGGCTGTACCCAGTAGTGCAGGCCGTTAGTTTTATTCCCGTGGTAGTGGGATAAATCACCACCACCTAGAAGAGAAGGCCTCTCCAATATCCCCTCGCCTTCGCCATATACGTCAGCCTACTCGCATGGTTTCTCTCCAATGAAGCGCGTGTAGTCTTCTTCGCCGGGACACATCTTTCGTGGGATTGGCCGACGCCTATCCGAGTAGGATGACATTACGCTGCGGAGCGCTACGGAGCTGCGCTGAGCTTCTGTCCACGTGGTGTTGGATTTTATACCCCGGACTTTCGGCTTGCATTGAAGTGAAAGGGGGGGGGGGCACTTCTCAGTGGCACAAGTACACCACAGGCACGGTTCCCTGGTTCCAACCTAACTCCAGATGCTAGTTGTTCTACGTGCAGATGTGCTAGTTCTATGCGGCAAATTAGTGAACGCACTATTCATGTGAACAAAAGTTATGAGTTGATGCCTGGAGAGCGTCAATGGTGACGTTAACGAGAAGTTGTGACCGGTTACACTGATATGTGGTTCAGTATATCGTGGACGCATTTTAGTGCGCGTCAGGGTAATCAAGGAAAATACTATTGTTCTATACATGTTGCTATTTCGCGAGGTCCAAACTCTCTTACATCGGCGTCAACGGTATGCTTCCCATATTGATCCAATCAATTCAATTCAATCCACTATACATTGGTTTATTATAACGATGAACACTTCAAGCTATTTCTTCGCCTTCCGTACCAGCTTCGTCCATAGTCTGCATCGTAGTAGACGCCAAGCTATGCATCTCGTCCTCCTCAGACGACTCGCTCGACATTATCATATATTGCGAAGACGGGCGTCTCGACGCATCCAGGACAGACCCTCCATCGCCAGGCCTTAACGACGCCCTCCTGGCCGCGTTCAGCCACCGCTGAAAGGGCAACGAGTCCGGTTTCCAAAGACGGTTTTTCTCAAGGTACGAAAGGGCGCTCACGCACTTCTTCAACGGTTTCTCCTCTTCGACGGAATTCCCTATTCGGCTACGACCTTGTGTCATAGACGGCGTCATGTATTCCGTCGAGTTCGTACGTCTCAACATTCTGAGACTGATCGGAGCCACGGCGCTCGACCGCGAACTGCTGCAGAGAGGGAACGGCGTACGGTACGGCGCCGTTTTTCGCAGCGTTTTTCGCAGCGTTTTCTTGAGCGATTTTGGAGGACCGCTGCTAGAGCTGTCTTCGAAACTGGCTTGCTCTGCGATGGTGGTTGCACCGTTGGGTGAGAAGACCTCACTTGGACGTTCCGTATTATAAAAGCGCCTGCCCCGGTCGCAGTCGACAATGATTGTTGCCTCCGACGTACTTTCGCACTGTGGAAGAGCTGGAATAATGCGGTAGTCTGCGCTGGACTGCAAACTGGATGATTTCTTCCTGTCGGTTTCGATATTTGGTGGCTTAATTTGTAGTGAAGTCGGCTAGTCCGTCTTCGGGATCATCTCGTCCGGTTCATATGGTTGCGGGACATTAGAAGAAATGGGCGTACCTTGTAAGTCGTAACTCACGTACGTGGTTGATTTGGGTGTATCCCGCGTTACAGATGTCTGGTACGCAGTTTTATGCATGTACAAGAAGGTCTTCAGAAGTGGATTCATCTGGTTTTCGCGGATGAAGTTTTCGAGGTCGATCTCCTCCAACGTCGTTCCCTGTCTTGTGTCGTCCAAGCCATGCAGCACATGAGCCATGGATTCGGTTTCCATAACGTCGCCCGAAGGATCCGTTGAAGGTGAGATTTGGCAGGATGAGACTTCCTTGTAGAGGGAAACAGTCCTAAGCCAATATTCTGTATACGACTTGGAACGCGGGACGAAAGCACGTTCACCATCAACGCTGCCTAGTCTGTCGGATGGAAGGATGCCGTGGAATGACGCAGATTTCGGCCTCGTTCGTTTTCCGTTGGTGAAGCCACCTGTATAGGTTTCTCATATTACTGAAGTCAAATATCAGAGCTGCAAGCTATTTAAGCTAAAGCAGTGTAACTGTAGCTAATATCTCTCTTTTTCGAGCATGTAGCTATTACGTACTTTTCCGGTCTCTTTGTCCACCTTCTCTCGAGTCATCGGTTTTGCTGCCTGACACGGTCGAAAATCTCACGACTGCAACTCCCGTGGTGGTGTAGTTTGCACATATGCTCTCGGTGTCACTGTATTCTTCTCGAAATGGCTCAGTCCATCTGGCGGTGTTGCCGTCGGGAGGAGAAGACGTCGTTTCCTCCAGAGGTACGATATTTCCAATCGCGCCTTCGCGCGTGTGGTGTTGAGAGGGTGTCACTTCGGGTGTCATCTGTTGTACTCCTGCTGCGTTCTTGAGAACATTTTTCCTGTATTCTTTTAGGAGCAATTTGGGAATCGGAGGGACCCAGCTCATTGTTTTAGTGTCTTGATCTCTATGTTTTTCAGGTGGTCGTCGCCTTCTCGGGCTAAATGGGAATCGCGTATCAACAGAACGACGAGGTTTTTCGCAATCGTTAGACACTATATTAGATTCTGATGAATTAACGACAGTAACTTGAGATAAGAACTTCGTCATTTCTTTCTCTTCCAAGTGAACATCACCGTCTTCATCCAAGCTAGCTTCCGTCGTCTGAGTCGTCGTCATTGCAGCAGTGGTGGTATCCTCTGACGACGAAGTCTCACTCCCGGGGGCGTCACCATCAGCTCCATGAATGTCCACGTCTGGGAAGCTTAATTCCGTGTAAAACCTTCTGGTAGATGTCGACGATGTTTCTTGCGTAACTGTGTCGTCAGCTGTCGTAGCCGTGGTCGTCGTTTGTCCAGGTGAATCTTTCGAAGATGAAGAAGTTTGCCGAGTTCCTGATGACGGCTGCAGGTCGAATCCATCCGCTGTGTTAGCTTCACCGCTCGACCGCGCAGTTGTAAATTCATACTCTCGTTTAACCGAGTTCGTTGATGGTGATTCTGGAGCAATAAGCTTGTTGCGTGTCGAAGTACCAGAGCTTTCCCTATTCACCTTTTCCAATGGCTCATGGGTGAGCGCTGGCATATTTTTGTGTTCGAAAGGCACCGGAGGAGCCGTTGTGCTCTGGATCGACGGCAACCCATGTGTTGCGAGCTGAAGAACAGGGGCGTACTCTTCTTCCAAAATTTCCTTTAGGATATTTTTCAAGTCGCCTCTTCGTAGGCGTGAAAGTGGCTGACTTAATGCTTCCAGATCAGCTTTAGGCGCGGTGGAGTTTCCTTTGGGATTAATATCAACTTTGGAAACGTCACTGGTACTGAGGACGTCCTCGTTCAAAAGCACGTCTTGCATCAAGTCGTAACCGCACACAGCCTCCTGCGTAGCTTTTGCTTCCGGGAACTTCCTGTTGTCTTCTACAGCTATGGCTCGATTTGGTCCTACGACTCTGTTTAAGCACTGGATGATGTCATTCTCGGTGATTGTCAACTTGACCTCTTCGCATGGCTTTGGAGGTGGAGATAACCTAGCTGTAGTGTCATTTAGTATCGCGGACGATGCGACTGTTTGGAGGTTCTTCTCAACGATCTCTTCAACTTTGCTGCATGCCATATCTTGTCTTGGTGTATTTAACAGAAAGAGCGCAGGACATTGAATATCTGAAGGGGGGCTACTTGAGGTGGGATCTACGTATGCGGCAGCAGTGCCTGTCCTAATCACTTTTTCGTGGTAGGATTGCGCATATTCTTTCACTTCGCTCGAAGGCCCCGAAGAGCACAGAATAATGCTTTCTTCAACGGGCGTTCTGTCACAAGCGTCCACTTTCTGCAGCACGTCTTTGCAACCCCAACCATGAAGGTACGTACAGGACCTATTGAGAAGCCTGGACGTCGACGGATTAGGCATGTATGACCCTAGTTCCAGTCGTGACAACGAAAATGAACTATCTTGTGTGTGATATTGTAAACCTCCTCTCTTTCTTGAATAAGGGGGTAGAAGAACTGACTTGTTCCTTTTCTTCTTAGGTATGCTTTCCAGGTTAAGTAGTGGCGTTTCTTCTTCGGCTTGCAGACCTACGACCTCGTCTTTTATCGGGGATAAAACGATTTTAGGTGGCTTCTTAAGAAGCTTCTTTGGTATACTGCAGAGCGAGGTTTCTTCTCTGACTTGCAAGGCATTGTCAGAGTCAATGTAGTGTACCCCTGGGTGTACCATTTTTGTGAATCCACCAACACCTGACTGTGTTCTATCAACCTCCCCATTGTTTTGCAAGGAATCATTTATCCAGGGACAATCTGCAGTAGCTACCGTCGGAGCCTTGCCTGCAAGGTACGCCTTCAGACTATCCCTAGGGCGATTGTGAAGGTCCACATCACTCGAAATCGGCTCCAGAACCACTTTTGCCGAATCGGATATCGGCAGGGTCGTCGTCGGAATGAACTTACGTTGTCTCATAAAACGATTGGGGTCGGAACAAGAGTGAAATGACTCGGTCGTCGCATTATCTTGTCGTTCGTCTCTAAGAAGGTAACACCTTTTTGGAAGACGATCGGGTGTCTGTGTAACAGGAAAAGCATCGATGGTTGCAGGGGTGCTTTGATGAGTCTGCAAGCGAGGAACACCATAGACTGGAGGCTCCGGAAAATTTCTACCGACCCGATGTTCGGAGACCGTATCGCTTATTCGAATTCGCTTACGTGGATCGTTCGAGACAGAGTGTGGAGTTAGAATTCGACATAGGGTGGACACATCCGCGTACGTTTTGCCTTTCGCTTCGCCGCACCCTTTATCGAGAGAAGGAAGCAGCTCTACGGTTTTATTTCTTGGAATAGCGCTGGACGTCCGACAGGAATCTCCGAAAGACACTTCGTCAACGCTGGGGGCTTCCTGCGCCGCCATAGTGTGTAGCTTCTTGCGTAGCTTGAGCAGAGTTCGAGAATACACGGCTCGGACTGTATCAGAAAACTTGCCCTCGTCAACTTCTACTCTGCATTCGTCTCCTTCGATTCTGCGGAGCCCAGCTGGGCTGCTTTGCGGGTTTGAGAGCTGGTCTATAACTATCTGCATAATGTGTTCTAGGTCCGTGTTCAAGTTGAAATCTCGCCTTTTGTCGTCGTCTCCGTGCTTTGGCGATGGTGGGTCCGCATTCACTTCGGCGTGTTCAATATGCGGCACAAGGACATCGTCAGCTTGCTTTTGAGAATCCAGAGATGTCGCCATATTTGTAGTGGTAACTGGGGAGGTCTGTTGCAACGGCTCGACTGACTTCTTAGTAATCTTCGACCTGTGTGATGTTGTCGCTCCCAATGAAGTATTTGCTGTTGTTGGAGACCCTTCTTGAGAAAGCTGTCGCGTTGCTCTGCGAAGGTGAGATTCCAACGAAGCCATGTCCTCAAAGTCCAACGGTTCGTATGGCACGTGGACATCGACCACAACCGTGCTCTCATGGGAGGTTCTGGTAGGCCTGGTAGGCCGGATTTTGATTAGACTTTGCATCTGCGGAGAGAGCACGGGCTTTCGAAGTACCATATCTTGTATCTTATCTTTGCAGTCATTGAAAATGCGCTTGATGCCTTTGCTTAACAGGACCATCGGAGGATCATCCGCGTGATGTCGCCATCGATAACGACCATGTAGTCCTTCGTCGCTATCTTGGTGTCGGCCTTCTCTGACAATTATGATCCTGGAACAAATTGTGAGGGTATACCGAACTTTGCCACTCGATTACTCTTCCTTGAGACCGCATAACACGGTCTAGCTGAATGTAATGAACGATATCCCTAGAGGCTTTATGTGATGTGCTCTACCGAGACGTTACCTGGCTACAAGAGCTGCAAAGCCTGCGATAGCTCCGATGCTCATGAGAAGCATGGCAAACACGTTGGCCGTCTGGATGCCGTTGGCCGTAGTATTGGATGCTGAATCTGTGCGGTAAGAAGAAAGTTAACATCACCACTTAACAGGATGTGTGTCTAACCTGGGATGCACAGGTCCTTCCTTTTCATAACGTTCGGTGGCGAGCAGGTGCAGATCTGGTTCACACATTCCACATAAGGGTTGAGGAACGCACATTCGGCGGTGTCCGCGCAGTCTTCAAAGATCAGGCGAGCTGGACAATTAGGACATTGTTTTTACTACCCGTCTTTGTTCAACTCGCTGTTGCATAGCGACGGTAAAATCATACTCTTCGCTAAAACAGAGCTGGACTCCACTACACTGAATATGTGTCCAACGCATCTTACCAGAGACACATCTTGGCTGGTCGTGCTCCACTACACGAACAGGTGTGCTGTCGGGGCACTGACAGGTTCCTGTCGAGCCTTGCTTCTCGATGTTGCACACTTGGCCCAAGACTTGCACGCAGTCGAAGTCGTCCGAGCACCGCTTGCCTGTCTTGTGCTTCGCAGTATCTGGAATATAACGTAGCACAGTTGAGTTCTTCGGGGCTTTTGGCGCTCTGTGTGTGTAGTAACCAGACAATGATAGCGGTATCTCTACTGAAACGCCGAGTGAACGAAATACACCCTGATCTCTGACGTGTGCGTCGCAACGGGGTATTCGCCCTCTCTTTTCGAAAGTGGGGAGAAGTAGTACACGGGGTAACTTCGCCAATAATCCTGTTGGCTACCGTGGTACAGGGCGCATCCCAATGAAGCCTACTGAGGGATGCTCGCATGTTTTCTGTGGCGGGTACTTCTGTTGGACTACCCAAATCCCAGAGCAATAAGGTTAGCGCACCACTCTCTCTCCTGTACCACCATCATCTCTCCCAGCCCTCTTGCAGGGTGCAACGAGCCGCCACTCCAGAGTAGGCTGACAGAAGCTTTCTCCCTACATCACCTCACCACCACCCACCACCAAAGAGAAGTAGCACTCTGTAGGAGCGTTTGATACGAGCATTTTCTACACACGAGTATGCATTTTTTAAGTGGCCAGTAAGCGGTGACATGTTCTTAAGTTGACGTTAACATTGCCCTGAGTTTGAGCCTTGAGTTTGGCCTGCTCCTGCTATGTTCTTAAGATTTGCTCCGAAGGTGCGTAAGGTTATTTTAAGAAAACTTGCAATAAGTTGGCGCAGGAGTTGGTTCGTGGATGAAGAGAACTTCTTCCCTCGCCTGTCGCTTCCCCGCAGAGTTCTCCATTTGCCATTGGAGGGTTTCTTGAATATCAGTTTTGAAACTGAAATTGGAGAATGAGAGCAGTGTTAATCTTGTTGCCATCTAGTCATTTGGCCTCACTCTAAGCCTAATTCAAGCAAGAATTCGAGATGTTCGTCGTAAACTGGTCACGTCAACTGTGATGCTTTCAACCTTTAGGTGCTTCGTTTAGTACATCGTTCTTTTGCCAACATTAACTCGTACCCTAGCTTTAAAACCGCTTTAAGCTCACATGTGAGGCGGACGCTTCAATTGCGGGGCATCCATCTCAAGATCTGGTGACTTTCGACGTGTGGGTTTTGAAGACACAGTCTGCTGCCTCACCCTCCAAGCGAGAAGGACCAGAAGAACGCGCACAACATGCATTCCCGCTTTCTGCGCGAGTACAACAACAGCAGTGTACATAGCAAAACAGTCCTTGAGAGGTGAACTTAACCTGCCTGGTTCGTCTTGATAGAGGAAGAAGGAGTCAGAAGACGCAGCCTACTCTGCTAGTGGAAGGAGTCCACTTATGAAATTGAATGTGGAAGGAAGAAATAGCTTGGAGGTCCTGGTGATGAATGTGCTGGAATAGAATTACCTAAACACCCGTTGCGGTTCTCTGAATGGTTCTTCTTCTTCTTCTTCGTCCCACGGAGAATGGCCATTAGCCCCAAGGGAGATCGGCCAGGGCTATGAGGGTTCGTTCGGTGGAGTGAGATCACGAGGAAGTTTCTTCCTCTTCTTCTTCTTCTACACGCATTCCTTCTGACAAGAAGACTATATGCTGCTGCCATGTAGGTCGAACCGAAAAGTCTCCAGCCCTGATCGCCTTCCACTTTAATTTCACAAAAGCTTCTGGTCGACAGTGCGGCAGCTTTTGACTTTGGTATTTCATAGTTGTTTGACTGGTGGCCTCCTGTGTCCTCTTCCAAGCGGGAAACTGTTGTGACAGTACTCTGCAAGCACCCGTCCCGCTAATGGGGCCCGAATGCTCACAGACTTGTGTCTAGTAATGTCCCCTGAAATCGGCCTCGGGAGAGGTATATGAATACATGTTTGTGGGTGCGTGCATTGGTGACTGAGCTCTATTGCACAACCTCAGAAATTCCAGGGTGGATGTTACAAAACAGCCAAGGCAGGTGTCGGAAAATCCCTGCCAGTACCTCTACTGGATAAACGCTATACGGTTATTTCGAACGCAATCCTGCTGATAATTGCTCTAGTCCTTGGACTTAATTGTTATCCCTCCTTCTCAGGCATGTGCAGTCCCTGAACGGTCCCTCAAGCTGCATTCCTTGACATTAAGCAATTTTTTCACGCAACAGTTACAAAAAAAACGGCAACTTTTGTCCGTTTTGATCAGAACAAGACTTTTGGTATGGTACACACCACGAGCGCATGTACGAGTGTGAAAATTGCTGTTTTGGTACCTGCTGCGCCCAATAAATGGCATCACGTAATGACAAGGAATGAAGCTTGAGGGACCGTTCAGGGACCCCATATGCCTGAGAAGGAGGGACACCGATTAAACCCAAGGACCAGAGGCCCAGGATTGCGTTCGAAATAATCTTGTAGCCTGAATCGAGTAGAGACACAGGCAAGGATTTCGCTACAGCCGCCTTGGTTGTTTTGCAAAATCCCCCCTGGAATTTCTGAGGTTGCCAATACAGCTCACCTACTAATGCGCACATCCACAAACATGTATCCATATACATACCCACCCCCCACCCCCAAGAAAAAGGTCGATTTCAGGGGCCATTACTAGTCACAGGTCTGTGAGCACTCGGGCCCCATTTGCGGGACAGATTCTTGCAGAGTAGTGCCATAACAGTCTCCCGAAAAGCTAGTCAGTGAAAAACTGGTGTCGGCTGTGCTGTCTGGGGTTTTTCCTGGGTTTTCCTCAGACGCTTTCAGACATATGTCGGCACAGTTCCCTTAGAAGTCGGCCCAGGACGCACATTCCCCCAGGGCGTGAGTCGTGACGTTGCCCACATACGTGAGGCCGACAACGGCAAGCCCTATCACCACCACCACCACCACCATCCCACTTGGAAGAGGACACAGCAGGCCACCAGTCAAGCGACTATTAAATAGTAAATTCAAAAGCCGGCGCAGTGTCGACCAGAAGCTTTTGTGAAATTAAACTGGAAGGTGATCCGGGTTGGGAGACATTTCGGTTCGACCTTCACGGCAGCAGCATATTATAGTCTTCTTGTCAAAAGGAATGCATGAAGAAGAAGAAGAAGAAGGAACTTCCTCGTGATCTCACTCCACGTAGCGAACGATTTAGAAAACCCCAACGCCTGTTCAGGTGTAATTGTCGTAATTCTCTTACAGCACATTCATCACCAGGACCTCCAACCTATTTGCTCCTTCCTCATTCAATTTCATAAGTCGACTCCTTCCACTAGCAGAGTAGGCTGTGTCTTCTGCCTCTTTCCCAAATATTTCTTCCTATTTCAAGAAGAAGCAGGCAGGTTGAAGTACACCACTCCAGGACTGTTTTGCTATGTACACTGTTGTTGTTGTACTTGCGCAGAAATCGGGAATGCATATTGGGCGCGTTCTTCTGATCCTTCTCGCTTGGAGGGCAAGGCAGCAGACTGTGTCTTCGAAACCCTTACGTCGGAAGGCAGCAGATCTCGAGATGGATGCCCCGCAATTGAAGCGCCCGCCTCACATGTGAGCTTTAAGTGGTTTTAAAGCTAGGGTACGAGTAAATGTTGTCAAAACAACGAAGCATCTGAAATTCATCCAGTGGAGCACAAGTGTGAAAGGACAGTTCACGTGACCATTTCTGGGCGAACATCTCGAACTCTTACTTGAATTACATTTAGAGTGAAGCCAAATGTCTAAATTGCAAGAGAATTAACTCTGCTCTCTTTCTGTACTTTCAGTTTTAAAACTGATATTCAAGAGAGCCTCCAATGGCGAATGGAGAACTCTGCGGGGAAGCGACAGGCGATGGAAGAAGTTCTCTTCGTCCATAAACCAACTCCTGCGCCAACTTATTGTAAGTTTTCTTAAAATAACCGCACTTTCGCAGCGAACCTTAAGAACATGTCACCGCGTACTAGCCACTTAAAAAGTGCATACTCGTGTGTAGAACATGCTCTGTTCGAACGGATCTACAGAGTGCTACTTCTCTGTGGTGATGGGTGGTGGTGAGGTGATGTAGGAGGAAGGTGCGATCAACCTATACTCTGGAATGGCGGCTCGTTGCAGCCAGGGGAGGGACAAGAAGGGTGGAGAGATGATGGTGGTACAGAAGAGGAAAGGGTGCGCTAACCCTCTTGCTCTGGGGTTTGGGTAGTACAAGAGAACTACCCACCACGGAAAACTTGCAAGCATTGGGATGCGCCTTGTACCACGGTAACCACCAGGATTATTAGCGAAGTTACCCGCGATGTGACACTTCTCTCCATTTTCGAAAAGAGATGGTACATTTCGTTCACTCGGCGTTTCAGAAGACATACCGCTATCATTGTCTGGTTACCTACACACACAGCCGCGAAAGGCCCGAAAAACGCTAGTTTGTTACGTTATATTCCAGATACTGCGAAGCACAAGACAAGCAAGCGGTGCTCGGACGACTTCGACTGCATGCGAGTCTTGGGCCAGGTTTGCAACATCGAGAAGCAAGGCTCGACGGGAACCTGTCAGTGCCCCGACAGCACACCTGTTCATGTAGTGGAGCACGACCAGCCAAGATGTGTCTCTGGTAAGAAGCCTTGGACACATATTCAGTGTAGTCTCTGTTTTAGCGAAGATTATGATTTTACCGTCGCTATGCAACAGCGAGTTGAACAAAAGACGGGTAGCAAAAACAATGTCCTAATTGTCCAGCTCGCCTGATCTTTGAGGACTGCGCGGACACCGCCGAATGTGCGTTCCTCAACCCTTATGTGGAATGTGTGAACCAGATCTGCACCTGCTCGCCACCGAACGTTATGAAAAGGAAGGACCTGTGCATCCCAGGTTAGACACATCCTGTTAAGTGCTCATCTTAACTTTCTTCTTACCGCACAGCTTCAGCATCCAATACTACTTCCCCGGCGGCCAACGTGTTCGCCATACTTCTCATGAGCATCGGAGCTATCGGAGGCATTGTAGCTCTTGTGGCCAGGTAACGTTTCGGCAGATAATAGCACGTAAAGCATAACGCCTCTAGGACTATTGTTTGCATTCAGCTAGACCGTGTTGGGCTATTTGGTCTCAGGGAGGAGTAATCGACTAGCAAAGTCCGGTATACCCTCACAATTTGTTCCAGGATCATAATTGGCAAAGAAGGTCGACACCAAGATAGCGACGAAGAGCCACATGGTAGTTATCGGAGGCAACGCCACACGGATGATCCTTCGATGGTCCTGTTAAGCAAAGGAATCAAGCGCATCTTCAATGACTGCAAAGATAAGATACAAGATATGGTACTTCGAAAGCCCGTGCTCTCTCCGCAGATGCAAAGTCTAATCGAAATCCGGCCTACCAGGCCTACCAGAACCTCCCATGAGAGCACGGTTGTGGTCGACGTCCACGTGCCATACGAACCGTTGGACTTTGAGGACATAGCTTCGTTGGAATCTGACCTTCGCAGAGCAACGCGACTGCTTTCTCAAGAAACGTCTCCAACAACAGCAAATACTTCACTGAGAGCGACAACGTCACACAGGGCGAAGATTTCTGAGAAATCAGTCGAACCATTGCAACAGACCTCCCCAGTTACCACTCCAAACATGGCGACATCTATGGATTCTCAACTGCAAGCTGACTATGTTGTTGTACCGCATATTGAACACGCCGAAGTGAATGCGGACCCACCATCGCCAAAGCACGGAGACGACGAGAAAAGGCGAGATTTCAACTTGAACACGGACCTAGAACACATTATGAGAATAGTTATAGACCAGCTCTCAAACCCGCAAAGCAGCCCAGCTGGGCTCCGCAGAATCGAAGGAGACGAATGCAGAGTAGAAGTTGACGCGGGCACGTTTTCTGATACAGTCCGAGCCGTGTATTCTCGAACTCTCCTCAAGCTACGCCAGAAGCTACACACTCTGGCGGCGCAGGAAGCCCCCAGCATTGACCAAGTGTCTTTCGGAGATTCCTCTCAGTCGTCCAGCGCTATTCCAAGAAATAAAACCGTGGAGCTGCTTCCTTCTCTCGATAAAGGGTGCGGCGAAGCAAAAGGCAAAACGTACGCGGATGTGTCCACCCTATGTCGAATTCTAACTCCACACTCTGTCTCGAAGGATCCACGTAAGCGAATTCGAATAAGCGATACGTTCTCCGAACATCGGGTCGGTAGAAATTTTCCGGGGTCTCCAGTCTACGGTGTTCCTCGCTTGCAGACTCATCAAAGCACCCCTGCAACCATCGATGCTTTTCCTGTTACACAGACACCCGATCGTCTTCCAAAAAGATGTTACCTTCTTAGAGACGAACGACAAGATAATGCGACGACCGAATCATTTCACTCTTGTTCGGACCCCAATCGTTTTATGAGACAACAGAAGTTCATTCCGACGACGACCCTGCCGATATCAGATTCGGTAAAACTGGTTCTGGAGCCGATTTCGAGTGATGTGGACCTTCACAATCCTCCTAGGGATAGTCTGAAGGCGTACCTTGCAGGCAAGGCTCCGACGGTAGCTACTGCAGATTGTCCCTCGGTAAACGATTCCTTGCAAAACAATGGGGAAGTTGATAGAACACAGCCAGGTGTTGGTGGATTCACAAAAATGGTACACCCAAGGGTACACTACATTGACTCTGACAATGCCTTGCAAGTCAGGGAAGAAACCTCGCTTTGCACTATACCGAAGAAACTTCTTAAGATGCCACCTAAAATCGTTTTATCCCCGATAGAAGACGAGGTCGCAGGTCTGGAAGTCGAAGAAGAAACACCACTACTGAACCTGAGAACTGTAACCAAAAAGAAAAGGAACAAGCCAATTCTTCTACCTCCTTATTCAAGAAAGAAAGCAGATTTACAAGATCACACACAAGATAGTTCATTTTCGTTGTCACGACTGGAACTAGGGTCAGACATGCCTAATGCGTCGATGACGAGGCTTCTCAATAGGTCCCGTACGTCCATTCATGGTTGGGGTCGCAAAGCCGCGCTGCAGAAAGTGGACGCTTGTGACAGAACCCCCGTTGAAGAAAGCACTATTCTGTGCTCTTCGGGGCCTTCGAGTGAAGTGAAAGAATATGCGCATTCCTTCCATGTAACAGAAATTAGGACAGCCACTGCTGCCGCATACGTAGATCCCACCTCAAGTAGCCCACCGTCAGATATTCAATCTCCTGCGCTGTTTCTGTTAAATGCACCAAGACAAGATATGGCATGCAGCAAAGTTGAAGAGATCGTTGAGAAGAACCTCCAAACAGTCGCATCGTCCGCGATACTAAATGACGCTACACCTAAGTTACCTCCACCTCAAAAGGCATGCGAAGAGGTCAAGTTGACAATCACCGAGAACGACATCATCCAGTGCTTAAACAGAGTC
Organism: Ornithodoros turicata; assembly: GCF_037126465.1. Taxonomy (NCBI): domain Eukaryota; kingdom Metazoa; phylum Arthropoda; class Arachnida; order Ixodida; family Argasidae; genus Ornithodoros; species Ornithodoros turicata. The sequence goes on along the minus strand of NW_026999497.1, from coordinate 100,748 downwards.
GTAGGACCAAACCGAGCCATAGCTGTAGAAGACAACAGGAAGTTCCCGGAAGCAAAAGCTACGCAGGAGGCTGTGTGCGGATACGACTTGATGCAAGACGTGCTTTTGAACGAGGACGTCCTCAGTACCAGTGACATTTCCAAAGTTGACATTCATCCGAAAGGAAATTCCTCCGCGCCTAAAGCTGATCTGGAAGCATTCAGTCAGCCACTTTCGCGCCTACGAAGAGGCGACTTGAAAAATATCCTAAAGGAAATTTTGGAAGAAGAGTACGCCCATGTTCTTCAGCTCGCAACACATGGGGTGCCGTCGATCCAGAGCACAACGGCTCCTCTGGTGCCTTTCGAACACGAAAACTTGCGAGCGCTCACCCATGAGCCATTGACAAAGACGAGTAGGGAAAACTCTGGTACTTCGACAGGAAAACCACTTATTGCTCCAGAATCACCATCAACGAACTCTGTTAAACCAGAGTATGAATTTACAACTGCGCGGTCGAGCGGTGAAGCTAACACAGCGGATGGATTCGACCTGCAGCCGTCATCAGGAACTCGGCAAACTTCTTCATCTTCGAAAGACTCACCTGGACAAACGACGACCACGGCTACGACAGCTGACAACACGGTTACGCAAGAGACATCGTCTATATCAACGAGAAGGTTCTACACGGAATTAAGCTTCCCAGAGGTCGGCATAGACTCGATGCCTATTCATGGACCTGATGGTGACGCCCCTGGGAGTGAGACTTCGTCGTCAGAGGATACCACCACGGCTGCAATGGCGACGACTGTGACGACGGAAGATAGTTTGGATCAAGGCGGTCATGTTCACTTAGAAGAGAAAGAAATGGCAAAGTTCTTATCTCAAGTTACTGTCGTCAATTCATCAGAATCTAATATAGGGTCTAACGATTGCAGAAAACCTCGTCGTTCTGTTGATACCCGATTTCCATTTAGCCCGAGAAAGCGACGACCATCTGAAGAACATCGAGATCAAGACACTAAAACGATGAGCTGGGTCCCTCCGATTCCCAAATTGCTCCTAAAAGAATACAGGAAAAATGTTCTCAAGAACGCAGCAGGAGTACAACAGATGACACCCGCAGTGACACCCTCTCAACACCACACGCGCGAAGGCGCGATTGGAAATATTGTACCTGTGGAGGAAACGACGTCTTCTCCTCCCGACGGCAACACCGCCAGATGGACTGAGCCACTTCGTGAACAATATCGTGACACCGAGAGCACATATGCAAACTACACCAGCACAGGAGCTGTAGGCGCGAGATTCTCGTCCGTATCTGGCAGCAAAACTGATGGCTCGAGAGAAGGTGGACAAAGAGACCGGAAAAGTACGTAACTGGTACATGCTAGAAAATAGAGATATTAGCTACAATTACTGTTTTAGCGTAAATAGCTTGCAATTTTGATATGGTACTTCAGTAACATGACAAACCCATACAGGTGGCACCATCAACGCAAAACGAACAAGGCCGAAATCTGCGTCGTTCCACGGCATCCTTCCATCCGACAGATTAGGCAGCGTTGACGGTGAACGTGCTCTTGTCCCTCGTTCCAAGTCATATACAGAATACTGGCTGAAGACTGTTTCTCTCTACAAGGAAGTCTCAACCTGCCAAATCTCACCTTCAACGGATTCTTCGGGTGACATTATGGAAACCGAATCCATGGCTCATGTGCTGCATGGCTTGCACGACACAAGACAGGGAGCAACGTTGGAGGAGATCGACCTCGAAAAGTTCATCCGCGAAAACCAGATGAATCCACTTCTGAAGACCTTCTTGTACATGCATAAAACTGCGTACCAGACATCTGTAACGCGGGATACACCGAAATCAACCACGTATGTGAGCTACGACTTACAAGGTACTCCCATTTCTTCTAATTTCCCGCAACCATATGAACCGAACGAGATTATACCGAAGACTGACTCCCCTGCTTCACTAGAAATTAAGCAACCAGATATCGAAACCGACAGGAAGAAATCATCCAGTTTGCAGCCCAGCGCAGACTACCGCATTATTCCCGCTCCTCCACAGTGCGACAGTACGTCGGAGGCAACAATCATTCTCGAGTGCGACCGGGGCAGGCGCTTTTATGATGCCGAACGTCAGAGTGAAATCTTCTCACCCAACACTGCAACCACCATCGCAGAGCAAGCCAGTTTCGAAGACAGCTCTAGCAGCGGTCCTCCAAAATCGCTCAAGAAAACGCTGCGAAAAACGGCGCCGTACCGTACGCCGTTCCCTCTGTGCAGCAGTTCGCGGTCGAGCGCCGCGGCTCCGATCAGTCTGAGAATGTTGAGGCGTACGAACTCGACGGAATACATGACGCCGTCTATGACGCAAGGTCGTAGCCGAATGGGGCATTCCGTCGAAGAGGAAAAACCGTTGAAGAAGTGCGTCAGCGCCCTTTCGTACCTTGAGAAAAACCGTCTTTGGAAACCTGATTCGTTGCCCTTTCAGCGGTGGCTGAACGCGGCCAGGAGGGCGTCGTTAAGGCCTGGCGATGGAGGGACTGTCCTGGATGAGTCGGGACGCCCGTCTTCGCAAGATATGATAACGTCGAGCGAGTCGTCTGAGGAGGAAGAGATGCATAGCTTGGCGTCTACTACGATGCAGAGTTATACGAACGAAGAAGGTACGGAAGACGAAGAAATATTTTGAAGTGTTCATCATTATAATAAACCTATGGATAGTGGTTTAAAACAATATAGGGAACACACCCTTGACGCCGATGTTCAAGAGTTAGTATCTCGCGAAGTATATATAGTAGAACAATAGTATATATTTCCCCGAACACCGTGACACCAAAGCCTCAGAGGCATACGGACTGACATCGTGTGTAGCTAAGGAACGGTACAAACAATACAGTACAATACAAATTACAGGCAGGTTTAACAATCCTTAGGAACTAGTGCGGGCATGAAAATTCGCACCCGCACCGCACGAGCACCTGCAGCAATGTCATTGGTGCAACCCGCAACCGCATCTGCACATCCGGACGTGTACTCGCATACCCGCAGACATACCCGCAGCCCAATGCGTACGCAGGTTTCAATTATGCCAGATGATCGTCAGAGCACGAAATGATTTATTGGTGCTGGGGGCACTGCGCGTTAGCGAGCCACTTTTCCAATGCGCTGTCGCTGTGGTGACTGCTTCCATGGTTGCCAGCTTACTGACGCGAACCGTACCAGTCGTGGTGCCGAAAGATAGCCCCCATGCGGCAAACATAGTCAATGGGTAAGCATAGAATATATGTGCTAGCAAATGAGAAAGCTGTCATCTCACACACCACGGAAGGTGTGCATATTGGTGGGAGCGAAGAACGTCTTGGAAAGTATTTTGGCCAAATATTCGCAATGAATCTGATCGTGCACCAAAAGCTGACGGGCTTGCTTTGCGCCTATGGGTACTGCGGGTATTCCCGCATAATCCGCGGAGGCAGTGCTGGTCTACCCGCGCATTACCCGCAACCCGGGACGACACGGAAATGTGTATACCCGCCAAGAACAAACTTGCGCGGGTACCCGCGGGACTCGCACCCGCATTCATCTTTAACGATACTACAGCCTCCTCTCGGAGGCCATGTATAGGAGTTGAACACAAGTATACAATAAATACGGCACTTTACGCGCGGGTTGGCTCGCGACGTGAAGCCCCGAGTTATTACTTTACGCGCGATATACACAACAACAATTTTACAACATTCCAGGGTTACCACGGACATTGAAAGAGGTAGACTTTTCTACCCATCTCCGTGGAGCTGTATTGCAACCACATTTCTACTTAAACCAATTTTACCTTTTGGGTATAACTGCAGACGAGAGAGCAGATGAGCAGAGTAGAAACTGTCGTTCTACCAGCTTGGGTAGGAAGTTCTACCTTTTCTCTGTCTTTCGTTTCTTTCTCCTTTTTCTTTCTTTTTTTTTTTTTTTTTTTTCTTAGAGCAAATGTGAGAAAGAAGAGTAAGGGAAACGGGGACGACGCCGCTTATATCGGCGGAGGAGACTGCGTGCGAGGATGCGGATTGGCCCGAAATGGTAGAGGTTGTTATAGGAAAATTTAATGAGACAGGTATGAGACAGGTATGGTCACATGTTCAGGGGCTGCAGGATGACGCAACGATTATGTACAACGGTTATTTACAACATGGTGATCGATGAAATGATATGATATAGTTCACGGCGGCGTGCCCTTGATCGTAACGCAGCCACCTCGGGCTGAAAGCGACGGATGGAAGCGCCATCGACGAAGAAACCTGTCATCTCCAATAGCGAACAGTTCCCGCTGCAACTCAGTAGTGAGCAGTATGCGCGCTCTCCGCACCAAGCAAAAAATGGGCACATCTCGACGACGTTGCGCGACTGCCTTACAACGAGCCTCCCAAAGCACAACCGCGCCGCAAGCTGTGAGAAGTACACTAAGGCGGTGTGGGTGACGTTGGTTAAAGCGCACTGGGCATACTATGTTCGTGCTTCGTCGGACAAGGTTCCAAAAGACGCGAGCAATGCGGCAGGCAAACAACACGTGCATGTTTGTCTCGCGTTCACTGCAGTAAGGGCACAAATCTGTCGCTGTTACGTGCCACGAGTACAGGCGGTCCCGTGTGGGTTGCACGCCCCACGCGAAAGACCACATGGTGTCCCGCAGAAATCCAGGGAGCCATGTAAACACCGTCCATGCTATGTTTGACGCCTGCTCAACACGCACTCGAAGGCTCTCGCTCGCTGACACGGAGTCCAGCAACAGCGCACCAGCCATCGAAGAGGGGGAAGCCGCAACGAGGCTGCCATCAGGAACAAGGGGCGAGAGCTGTTGGTAGTACGTATGAACCGCGGCGTGAAACCCCAATGGTGCTACCGCCTGTGAACCACTGACAGGGTTTGGCCCGAGGAGTTCCACCCAGTAGGTGAGCAGCACTTTCGCCGGCGAGTCTTCCTCAGCGTGCACAATTCGCAACGTGGTGCTGAGAGCGATGCCCCGATTCATAAGCCCGATATCTGGAAGGCTCATCCCGCCCTTAGAATTCGTAAATGCCAGCATGGTCCGTAGGACAGGGCCTCTCCGCTTTCTCCAGAACAATGACAAGAGGCAAGAGTGCACCCGAACGACGACTGCACGTGGGGCAATAGAAACGTGACTAAGATGCCACAAGCGTCCCGGTAAGACAGTACGTGCGAGGAACGATCGTTCACAATACGACAGGTCAAATGCCTGTGTCGCATCACACTTCGTCTGGAGCTCCTCCAGCGCCCTGAACCAGTTATCGACCTTTGGGCCGCGGCAGTCGAACACAATGCCCAGTATTTTTAGTGACGCGCTGAACTGGAAAGGCAGTGATGAATACGGAGAAAAGCTCCCGAGTGGCATCAACTTGGTCTTGGCGAAGTTGAGCATCCCACCGGAAAGTGCAGCATAGGACTCGTAGACTCGAAGGACCTCAGACGCAGAGCTTGCATCCCGCAGAAGAACCGTGATGTCATCAGCGTACGCACTGACCTTCCATTCCCCGGATCTGGGAAGCGGAAAACCGCGAATGCACGGGTTGGTCTCAATGTTCCATAACAGGGGATCAATTGCCAAGGTGAACAGAGCTGGAGAGAGTGGGCAGCCCTGCCGTACGCCCCTGGAGACTGGGAACTCCCTAGACAACTGCTGCATCATGTACAGGCTGCTGCGATGATTGCGGTACAGCTTGGCGATGGCACTGATGAGCCATCCAGGGAACCCGTACTCTCTGAGGACAGCGAACATGTAACTATGCACCACACGGTCGAATGCTTTCTTCTGGTCAAGTGAAAGTAAGCAACCATCCGGTACACGTGGAGTGGCGTAGCTCAGTGCGTCTCTCAGCCCTGACAGCGCGGTGTACATCGTGCGGCCTGGCACTGAACAAGTCTGAGAATGGTGGATTACTGCCGGGAGAGCATTTTGGATTCTATTGGTCAATACGGAAGTCACTATCTTGTAATCGCTGTTCAGCAGCGTTATTGGCCTCCAGTGTTCGGGACTACCAAGGTCGCCGCTTGTCTTCGGGAGCAAGACTATATGTCCATAACCAAACGACTCCGGGAAGTCGGCACCTTCGAAAGCCCTTCGAACAACGTCGAAGAGGAACTCCCGAATGCAAGGCCAAAACGTAGCATAGAATTCGGAAGAAAGCCCATCAGGTCCTGGACTCTTGCCAACTGCCGCACATCGGACCGCCATGTCCAGCTCTTCCAAACGCAGAGGATGTTCTAAAGCGTCGTGGTCGATCCGGGGAAGGACCGGAAGGCCCTCGAAGAATGAGCTTCGCGAACTGCTGACAGACTCGTCAGTGTACAAGTTCCGAAAAAAGTTTTCAAAGCCGGCGAGCACCTCCCCGGGGTCTTCAGTCACACTGCCGTCTGGTCTTCGGAAACGAGGAAGCTCACGCTGTTCGGTGCGGCGCACGGAATCCAGGTACCGGACCACGCCAGGGCCAGCAAGCGCCTGAGACCTGAAGTAATTTTGTCGCGCCCGTCCAGAAGAATCTTGAAGCAGTAGACGGTAGCGGTGCTGCAGCGTCGCGAGATACTCCTCCATCATGGGTGTCAACGGCGCTCCTCTGCTCACAATACGTATTTTGGCAGCTAAACGCGCAAGCATGGCTGTTCGCGCCCGCGCTTTCCGGCGTCCCCACGTCTGAAAGAGGTCGCGCACCCAGACTTTGAACTCATCCCACTCTGCTGGAGTTGGCGACCGACTTGTTAGGTACTCTGCGATTTTACCCTTGATCTCCGAAACAACATAGTCGTCATGGAGAAGCGAAGAGTCGAGACGCCAACGCACTGCATGCCCAGTGCTGCCGGGAAGCTGTGAAACATCTAGAATCAAGATCACAGCATGATGATCACTAACATGAGCGCCGAGCTGGGCAGTGCTGATTACGCTGCAGCCAGTAACGTACGGCTGAAGGTCCCCAGGTATGTAGAAACGGTCCAGACGGGACGCAGAGCCTGCACGTGACCACGTTGCCACGAATGTATCCCCATGCACCATCGTCCAGGCGTCGCGCAGACGGTGCTCTTGCAGCAACCGACGGAGCTCACGCGCGTTCCAAGTTGGGCGTCCGCGCCCGGGGCCACGAACGTCACAGTCAGAATCCACCACACAGTTAAAGTCACCACACAGGACGGCACCACTAGGTGGTATGAAACTCGTACGGAGGTGATAAAAGAAGGTGTTGGTGTCACTTGTGCGGGATGGAGCATACACGGTGATGAACGATAGCTTCTTCCCCTGGATAATGAAGTCGAAGCGCAGGGCGCGACCTTCCGCATCATGCCTCGCAAAGCAATGAGATTCTAGGCTCGGGTTGAGAACCACAACGCCCACACCACTCCGATGTACAGTCCCGAAGCTGAAAAACGCGCGGACGTTGCACCTCGCAGTAAAGCCAAAGACGTCAGCATACCTTGTGAAGTGCGTTTCTTGCAAGAAAAGTAGATCGCAGCTTAGGCTGCGAGCGAACTGAATAACGGAGACCTGTTTGGCGGGCGACCGGAACCCTTGGACATTTAAGGACATGACGCGGAGAGCCATAACAGTGAGGATGAAAGAGCTGGATACACTCATCATAATTCGCCGTCAGACGCAGGCGGCATGTGGACGCTAGGCGGGGAGCCCGTACGTGACTTCGTCCGACCACACTTCTTACGCTTCGGCATGGGAGCAGCAGCCGCGTCCCCAGACGAAGACAAATGCTGATGTTTTGCGGCTCGAGGCTCAGAGGAGTTCTCATCGACGTCCGAACTCGCGATGGAGTAGAGGGACGTTGAAGAATCATCCATCCCGTCATCATCAAGCACTGGCCAGGCCTCTGGGCCCAACAGATTGCAGTTTTCTTCCGTGCCTGCTTCAGAGCCACTGAGCTGGGGAAGACCGCCAGCCGCAATTACTGGCACTGTGATGTCGGGCAGCTTGTGAGTGCATGACGTGTCCAAGCCCACAGAATCAGGTACCGACTTAGGAGAAACAGCATTGTCCGTCACCCCAGCCGCCGATGCCAAAGCCGGGAAGTCGGAAACGCTATCCACAAAAGTAGGGGTAGCTGTAGCAGCAGTATCGTGGGCATGATCTCCGGTATCAGGCACTGCCGGTTCCAAAACTGGGAAGCCAGCAACACTGTCCACAACAAGAGCACGGGCACGACCTCTATCATCGGGAGACGGGGTCTTGGGCCTTGAGTGTTCCCCTTTCGCTGCTGAGGAATAGGACCGACGCAGGACGCAGTCGACTGTGGCATGGCTCTGACCACATCGAAGACAGGGGGCTCGGCAGCCCACAGTTGGATGACCAAAGACTCCGCATCTCTCACAGCGTGATACCTTACAGTCGCCTCGGAAGTGGCCTTCCGAGCCACACCTACCGCACACTTTCTTTAACCCTTTGTAGTCTACCATAGCACGGTCCAACCCAACCAGAAGGAAGTTTGGGACCGGCTTCCTCATATCGAACTTGACTACTCGGATTCCGTTGCGTATAGTTGGGCGGTCTTTGTAGACCGGGAACGAAAGATCCTTCACTATTCCATACGGTGCAAGGGCCCGCACAAGTGCGTCATCCGACACGTATTCTGGTAACCTTTTGACTGTCAAATACGTGATCCTTGAGCTTGAAACTGGGTCAAGAGGGACTTCCTTGTCTTCATACACCACCTTTGCGGCTTCGAGAAGAGTATCACGGGCTCGCCTATTTTTGGCAAGAACTTGGAAAGACAGACCACCCTGGTGTTGAATGGAGTGTACATTGTCGTGACCTACCAGGTCACAGACGGCATTCATGACGCCATCTACGGAAGCCTCGTCGGGCACGGTGAAGTTGAAAGCATGGTCCTTTGGGGGCCTTACGGTGCTTAGCGTGCAGGACAGTGCGGCGGACATCGTGAAGAACCCTGGGGTGGACTACGAGAAGTCAAACCCCAGGCAAGCGAAGTTAGGCTTAGTATAGCAGCAGGAGCAGAATGAGCGAACGTCTGTACAGATCAACGTCGTCGTCTATACCAGCTTGGGTAGGAAATTTTACCTTTTTTTGTTTTGGAGTTGTAGAGGCGGAATCGCGGCGTATAAACACAGTGTACCTTTTAAACAATTAGAAAATGCATCAATCGAAGGTGCGGTGACACAACACTATCTGGCAGTGCGTTCCATTCCGATATAAAGCGTAGAAAAACAAAAACAAAAAGGTTACTTGAAAGCATCTATTCTGCTGAGAGAGCTGAGAGGATGGCGGCTAGCTGGTGAAGGTTCATAGTGATGGGAAACCTTATCTGTGTGTCTTATCTTTTATCGTCTTTTAGAGTCCTCAAGCTCGAGGACTATGGATCTATTCCTTCAGATGTCTTGAATTAGTATTACGGAGAATCTGTTGTTGCAATGATTGAGTATACAAGTCTACGTTACTTTTTACACCATGATTTGCATGTGATTGCATGTTTTGCATACATGTGAGCATAGCAAGCGTAATCGATACACCCTCCTTTTTATTTGTAAAGTATTTGCGTGCATCTTCCACTTTCTTCTTCCACTTTCGGAAACTTCAAGGACGTCCATCGCACCTCGCTACACAGGTTGTGTATTATTGTAGCACACAAAATCGATCCAAGCGCGTGCTGCTTTGTCCTCGGTACCAGGTGTACACCACCGTGTCGTCACAGTGTCGTTTCATCGCGTTCACCGAGACGCTTTCCCCAGTCGTCTAACTTGTCATTCCTCCTTGTCAGTTCCACCTCTCAGTTACCTCAGTTACCTCTTCAGTTCCAAGATGGTGCCTTAAGCTTCCTTCCTTGGCATTAAAGCGATGCCATTTATTGTGTGCACAGATGGCACCGAACAGCAGGTCTGGTCTCATTTGACCAGGAGGAGGCTTTTGATGCGGTGCGGTTGCATATACAGTCCAAAATCGTCCTTAAAGCGAATCGTCCATATTATCGAATACCAAGGAAATAACAAAAAATTCAGAAGGTTTCTTGAAAAATATTCTCGAATTAGTACCTGCTTGAAGGACCGTTGGCTTGGCGTTGCTGAAGTCGTCGACGCCAGAGCCTGACAACTTGCCTTGACAACTGCACCGCCTCTGTTCTCGTAACCTACAACTCCTTGCACCAGGATGAGTCGTCATACAGCACCATGACGTCATACAGCATTTTCCAGGCTCTTCAAGCCCGCAAATAACCCCATTTCCTCTTATAGTTCTTGTGGATGGTTGCGAAGGAGGGGGCATAGGTCCCTAAACGCAACGGAACGTCTTACTTTCAAAAATTCTCCTGCAGAACGTGGGGAGAGGCTTGCCCTCCACACTGACTACATAGACTACCATAGATTATGATCTGTACCGTGCTGGACCGTCCATTGTCCGAAAAGCGAGTTTTCATATTAACGGTCCTCTAAAAAATCGTACATAATTCGAGTTGTCCATATTAACGGAGCCCATATTAACGAGGACAGGCTGTACCCAGTAGTGCAGGCCGCTGGTTTTATTCCCGTGGTAGTGGGATAAATCAACACCACCTAGAAGAGAAGGCCTCTCCAATATCCCCTCGCCTTCGCCATATAAGTCAGCCTACCCGCATGGTTTCTCTCCAATGAAGCGCGTGTCGTCTCCTTCGCCGGGACACATCTTCCGTGGGATTAGCCGACGCCTATCCGAGTAGGATGACATTACGCTGCGGAGCGCTACGGAGCTGCGCTGAGCTTCTGTCCAGGTGGTGTTGGATTTTATACCCCGGACTTAGGCTTACATTGAAGTGAAAGGGGGGGGGGCACTTCTCAGTAGCACAAGTACACTCTAAATCTTTTCACACCTTTAAAGGTGTAATAGCGTGCATGGCGCACGCCTTTTTAGGTGTAATTTTGGTAACATCATAATGGAGCACGGTTTCGCACAAATTTTCTTTACTCGAGTGTTGTCTGTCCTCCAAAAATTGTCTTGCAACATCTCGACATTGTTCAACAGTATTGTAGACACTTGCGCGTGCTCGATTATCGATAGCGATCCATACATGCATTAGCTCGTACCGACGATATCCAAGACATAATAAAAGCAAGATTTGCACTGACACTTGATCTCTAGTAATGCTTTCCGAATTTTGTAAAATATCATACTGGAGATGCAATGTTACGCAACCAGATTGAATGTGCACAGCGCACACCTTTAAAGGTGTGAAAAAGTTTACAGTGTACACCACAGGCACGGTTCCCTGGTTCCAACCTAATGCCAGATGCTAGTTGTGCTGCTATGTGCAGACGTGCTAGTTCTATGCGGCAAATTAGTGAACGCACTATTCATGTGAACAAAAGTTATGAGTTTATGCCTGGAGAGCGAAGTCAATGGTGATGTTAACGAGAAGTTGTGACCGGTTACACCGATATGTGGTTCAGTATATCGTGGACGCATTTTAGTGCGCGTCAGGGTAATCAAGGAAAATACTATTGTTGTGTACATGTTGCTATTTCGCGAGGTCCCAACTCTCTCACATCCGCGTCAACGGTATGTTTTCTATATTGATCCAATCAATTCAATTCAATCCACTATACATTGGTTTATTATAACTATGAGCACTTCAAGCTATTTCTTCGCCTTCCGTACCAGCTTCGTCCATAGTCTGCATCGTAGTAGACGCCAAGCTATGCATCTCTTCCTCCTCAGACGACTCGCTCGACGTTATCATATCTTGCGAAGACGGGCGTCCCGACTCATCCAGGACAGACCCTCCATCGCCAGGCCTTAACGACGCCCTCCTGGCCTCGTTCAGCCACCGCTGAAAGGGCAACGAGTCCGGTTTCCAAAGACGGTTTTTCTCAAGGTACGAAAGGGCGCTCACGCACTTCTTCAACGGTTTTTCCTCTTCGATGGAATTCCATATTCGGCTGCGACCTTGTGTCATAGACGGCGTCATGTATTCCGTCGAGTTCGTACGTCTCAACATTCTGAGACTGATCGGAGCCACGGCGCTCGACCGCGAACTGCTGCAGAGACGGAACGGCGTACGGTACGGCGCCGTTTTTCGCAGCGTTTTCTTGAGCGATTTTGGAGGACCGCTGCTAGAGCTGTCTTCGAAACTGGCTTGCTCTGTGATGGTGGTTGCACCGTTGGGTGAGAAGATCCCACTTTGACGTTCCGTATCATAAAAGCGCCTGCCCCGGTCGCAGTCGACAATGATTGTTGCCTCCGACGTACTTTCGCACTGTGGAAGAGCTGGAATAATGCGGTAGTCTGCGCTGGGCTGCAAACTGGATGATTTCTTCCTGTCGGTTTCGATATTTGGTGGTTTAATTTCTAGTGAAGTCGGGTAGTCAGTCTTCGGTATTATCTCGTCCGGTTCATATGGTTGCGGGACATTAGAAGAAATGGGCGTACCTTGTAAGTCGTAACTGACGTACGTGGTTGATTTGGGTGTATCCCGCGTCACAGATGTCTGGTACGCCGTTTTATGCATGTACAAGAAAGCCTTCAGAAGTGGATTCATCTGGTTTTCGCGAATGAAGTTTTCGAGGTCGATCTCCTCCAACGTTGTTCCCTGTCTTGTGTCGTCCAAGCCATGCAGCACATGAGCCATGGATTCGGTTTCCATAACGTCGCCCGAAGGATCCGTTGAAGGTGAGATTTGGCAGGATGAGACTTCCTTGTACAGGGAAACAGTCCTAAGCCAATATTCTGTATACGACTTGGAACGCGGGACGAAACCACGTTCACCATCAACGCTGCCCAGTCTGTCGGATGGAAGGATGCCGTGGAATGACGCAGATTTCGGCCTCGTTCGTTTTCCGTTGGTGAAGCCACCTGTATAGGTTTCTCATATTACTGAAGTCAAATATCAGAGCTGCAAACTATTTAAGCTAAAGCAGTGTAACTGTAGCTAATATCTCTCTTTTTAGAGCATGTAGCTATTACGTACTTTTCCGGTCTCTTTGTCCACCTTCTCTCGAGTCATCGGTTTTGCTGCCTGACACGGACGAAAATCTCACGACTGCAACTCCCGTGGTGGTGTAGTTTGCACATATGCTCTCGGTGTCACGATATTCTCGAAATGGCTCAGTCCATCTGGCGGTGTTGCCGTCGGGAGGAGAAGACGTCGTTTCCTCCAGAGGTACGATATTTCCAATCGCGCCTTCGCGCGTGTGGTGTTGAGAGGGTGTCACTTCGGGTGTCATCGGTTGTACTCCTGCTGCGTTCTTGAGAACATTTTTCCTGAATTCTTTTAGGAGCAATTTAGGAATCGGAGGGACCCAGCTCATTGTTTTAGTGTCTTGATCTCGATGTTTTTCAGGTGGTCGTCGCCTTCTCGGGCTAAATGGGAATCGCGTATCAACAGAACGACGAGGTTTTTCGCAATCGTTAGACACTATATTAGATTCTGATGAATTAACGACAGTAACTTGAGATAAGAACTTCGTCATTTCTTTCTCTTCCAAGTGAACATAACCGTCTTCATCCAAGCTATCTTCCGTCGTCTGAGTCGTCGTCATTGCAGCAGTGGTGGTATCCTCTGACGACGAAGTATCACTCCCGGGGGCGTCACCATCAGCTCCATGAATGTCCACGTCTGGGAAGCTTAATTCCGTGTAAAACCTTCTGATAGATGTCGACGATGTTTCTTGCGTAACTGTGTTGTCAGCTGTGTTGTCAGCTGTGTTGTCAGAACTTTGCCGAGTTCCTGATGACGGCTGCAGGTCGAATCCATCCGCTGTGTTAGCTTCACCGCTCGACCGCGCAGTTGTAAATTCATACTCTCGTTTAACATAGTTCGTTGATGGTGATTCTGGAGCAATAAGCTTGTTGCGTGTCGACGTACCAGAGCTTTCCCTATTCACCTTTTCCAATGGCTCATGGGTGAGCGCTAGCCAGTTTTCGTGTTCGAAAGGCACCGGAGGAGCCGTTGTGCTCTGGATCGACGGCACCACATGTGTTGCAAGCTGGAGAACATGGGCGTACTCTTCTTCCAAAATTTGCTTCAGGATATTTTTCAAGTCGCCTCTTCGTAGGCGCGAAAGTGGCTGACTTAATGCTTCCAGATCAGCTTTAGGCGCGGTGGAATTTCCTTTGGGATTAATATCAACTTTGGAAACGTCACTGGTACTTAGGAAGTCCTCGTTCAAAAGCACGTCTTGCATCAAGTCGTAACCGCACACAGCCTCCTGCGTAGCTTTTGCTCCTGGGAACTTCCTGTTGTCTTCTACAGCTATGGCTCGATTTGGTCCTACGACTCTGTTTAAGCACTGGATCATGTCGTTCTCGGTGATTGTCAACTTGACCTCTTCGCATGCCTTTCGAGGTGGAGATAACTTAGCTGTAGTGCCATTTAGTACCGCGGACGATGCGACTGTTTGGAGGTTCTTCTCAACGATCTCTTCAACTTTGTTGCATGCCATATCTTGTCTTGGTGTATTTAACAGAAAGAGCGCAGGACATTGAATATCTGAAGGGGGGCTACTTGAGGTGGGATCTACGTATGCGGCAGCAGTGCCTGTCCTAATCACTCTTTCGTGGTAGGATTGCGCATATTCTTTCACTTCGCTCGAAGGCCCCGAAGAGCACAGAATAATGCTTTCTTCAACGGGCGTTCTGTCACAAGCGTCCACTTTCTGCAGCACGTCTTTGCAACCCCAACCATGAATGTACGTACAGGACCTATTGAGAAGCCTGGACGTCGACAGATTAGGCATGTATGACCCTAGTTCCAGTCGTGACAACGAAAATGAACTATCTTGTGTGTGATATTGTAAACATCCTCTCTTTCTTGAATAAGGGGGTAGAAGAACTGACTTGTTCCTTTTCTTCTTAGGTATGGTTTCCAGGTTAAGTAGTGGCGTTTCTTCTTCGGCTTGCAGACCTACGACCTCGTCTTTTATCGGGGATAAAACGATTTTAGGTGGCTTCTTAAGAAGCTTTTTTGGTATACTGCAGAGCGAGGTTTCTTCTCTGACTCGCAAGGCATTGTCAGAGTCAATGTAGTGTACCCTTGGGTGTACCATTTTTGTGAATCCACCAACACCTGACTGTGTTCTGTCAACCTCCCCATTGTTTTGCAAGTAATCGTTTACCGTGGGACAATCTGCAGTAGCTACCGTCGGAACCTTGCCTGCAAGGTACGCCTTCAGACTATCCCTAGGAGGATTGTGAAGGTCCACATCACTCGAAATCGGCTCCAGAACCAGTTTTGCCGAATCGGATATCGGCAGGGTCGTCGTCGGAATGAACTTCTGTTGTCTCATAAAACGATTGGGGTCGGAACAAGAGTGAAATGATTCGGTCGTCGGATTATCTTGTCGTTCGTCTCTAAGAAGGTAACATCTTTTTGGAAGACGATCGGGTGTCCGTGTAAAAGGAAAAGCATCGATGGTTGCAGGGGTGCTTTGATGAGTCTGCAAGCGAGGAACACCATAGACTGGAGGCTCCGGAAAATTTCTCCCGACCCGATGTTCGGAGAACGTATCGCTTATTCGAATTCGCTTACGTGGATCCCTCGAGACAGAGTGTGGAGTTAGAATTCGACATAGGGTGGACACATCCGCGTACGTTTTGCCTTTCGCTTCGCCGCACCCTTTATCGAGAGAAGGAAGCAGCTCCACGGTTTTATTTCTTGGAATAGCGCTGGACGTCCGACAGGAATCTCCGAAAGACACTTGGTCAACGCTGGGGGCTTCCTGCGCCGCTATAGTGTGTAGCTTCTGGCGTAGCTTGAGCAGAGTTCGAGAATACACGGCTCGGACTGTATCAGAAAACTTGCCCTCGTCAACTTCTACTCTGCATTCGTCTCCTTCGATTCTGCGGAGCCCAGCTGGGCTGCTTTGCGGGTTTGAGAGCTGGTCTATAACTATCTGCATAATGTGTTCTAGGTCCGTGTTCAAGTTGAAATCTCGCCTTTTCTCGTCGTCTCCGTGCTTTGGCGATGGTGGGTCCGCATTCACTTCGGCGTGTTCAATATGCGGCACAAGGACATCGTCAGCTTGCCTTTGAGAATCCAGAGATGGCGCCATATTTGGAGTGGTAACTGGGGAGGTCTGTTGCAACGGCTCGACTGACTTCTTAGTAATCTTCGACCTGTGTGATGCTGTCGCTCCCAATAAAGTATTTGCTGTTGTTGGAGACTCTTCTTGAGAAAGCTGTCGCGTTGCTCTGCGAAGGTGAGATTCCAACGAAGCCATGTCCTCAAAGTCCAACGGTTCGTATGGCACGTGGACATCAACCACAACCGTGCTCTCATGGGAGGTTCTGGTAGGCCTGGTAGGCCGGATTTCGATTAGACTTTGCATCTGCGGAGAGAGCACGGGCTTCCGAAGTACCATATCTTGTATCTTATCTTTGCAGTCATTGAAAATGCGCTTGATGCCTTTGCTTAACAGGACCATCGGAGGATCATCCGCCTGATGTCGCCATCGATAACGACCATGTGGTCCTTCGTCGCTATCTTGGTGTCGGCCTTCTCTGACAATTATGATCCTGGAACAAATTGTGAGGATATACCGGACTTTGCCACTCGATTACTCTTCCTTGAGACCGCATAACACGGTCTAGCTGAATGTAATGAACGATATCCCTAGAGGCTTTATGTGATGTGCTCTACCGAGACGTTACCTGGCCACAAGAGCTGCAAAGCCTGCGATAGCTCCGATGCTCATGAGAAGCATGGCAAACACGTTGGCCGTCTGGGAAGTAGTATTGGATGCTGAATCTGTGCGGTAAGAAGAAAGTTAAGATCACCACTTAACAGGATGTGTGTCTAACCTGGGATGCACAGGTCCTTCCTTTTCATAACGTTCGGTGGAGAGCAGGTGCAGATCTGGTTCACACATTCCACATAAGGGTTGAGGAACGCACATTCGGCGGTGTCCGCGCAGTCTTCAAAGATCAGGCGAGCTGGACAATTAGGACATTGTTTTTGCTACCCGTCTTTGTTCAACTCGCTGTTGCATAGCGACGGTAAAATCATACTCTTCGCTAAAACAGAGCTGGACTCCACTACACTGAATATGTGTCCAACGCATCTTACCAGAGACACATCTTGGCTGGCCGTGCTCCACTACACGAACAGGTGTGCTGTCGGGGCACTGACAGGTTCCTGTCGAGCCTTGCTTCTCGATGTTGCACACTTGGCCCAAGACTTGCTCGCAGTCGAAGTCGTCCGAGCACCGCTTGCCTGTATTGTGCTTCGCAGTATCTGGAATATAACGTAGCACAAGTGAGTTCTTCGGTGCTTTCGCCGCTGTGTGTGTAAGTAACCAGACAATGATAGCGGTATCTCTACTGAAACGCCGAGTGAACGAAATACACCCTGATCTCTGACGTGTGTGTCGCAACGGGGTATTCGCCCTCTCTTTTCGAAAGAGGGGAGAAGTAGTACACGGGGTAACTTCGCCGATAATCCTGCTGGCTACCGTGGTACAGGGCGCATCCCAATGAAGCCTACTGAGGGATGCTCGCATGTTTTCTGTGGCGGGTAGTTCTGTTGGACTACCCAAATCCCATAGCAATAAGGTTGGAGCACCGCTCTCTCCTGTACCACCATCATCTCTCCCACCCCTCTTGCAGGGTGCAACGAGCCGCCACTCCAGAGTAGGCTGACCGCAGCTTCCCCTTACATCACCTCACCGCCACCCACCACAGAGAAGTAGCATTCTGTAGAGGCGTTTGATAAGAGCATGTTCTACACACGAGTATGCATTTTTTTAAGTGGCCAGTAAGCGGTGACATGTTCTTAAGTTGACGTTAACGTTGCCCTGAGTTTGAGCCTTGAGTTTGGCCTGCTCCTGCTATGTTCTTAAGATTTGCTCCGAAGGTGCGTAAGGTTATTTTAAGAAAACTTCCAATAAGTTGGCGCAGGAGTTGGTTCGTGGATGAAGAGAACTACTTCCCTCGCCTGTCGCTTCCCCGTAGAGTTCTCCATTTGCCATTGGAGGGTTTCTTGAATATCAGTTTTGAAACTGAAATTGGAGAATGAGAGCAGAGTTAATCTTGTTCCCATCTAGTCATTTGGCCTCACTCTAAGCCCAATTCAAGCAACAATTCGAGATGCTCGTCCTAAACTGGTCACGTCAACTGTGATGCTTTCAACCTTTAGGTGCTTCGTTTAGTACATCGTTCTTTTGTCAACATTAACTCGTACCCTAGCTTTAAAACCGCTTTAAGCTCACATGTGAGGCGCACGCTTCAATTGCCGGGCATCCATCTCAAGATCTGGTGACTTTCGACGTGTGGATTTTGAAGACACAGTCTGCTGCCTCACCCTCCAAGCGAGAAGGACCAGAAGAACGCGCACAACATGCATTCCCGCTTTCTGCGCGAGTACAACAACAGCAGTGTACATAGCAAAACGGTCCTTGAGAGGTGAACTTAACCTGCCTGGTTCGTCTTGAAAGAGTAAGAAATATTTTGGAAGGAGTCAGAAGACGCAGCCTACTCTGCTAGTGGAAGGAGTCCACTTATGAAATTGAATGTGGAAAGAAGAAATAGCTTGGAGGTCCTGGTGATGAATGTGCTGGAAGAGAATTACCTAAACACCCGCTGCAGTTTTCTGAATGGTTCGTTCGGTGGAGTGAGATCACGAGGAAGTTTCTTTCTCTTCTTCTTCTACACGCGTTCCTTCTGACAAGACTATATGCTGCTGTCGTGAAGGTCGAACCGAAAAGTCTCCCAACCCTGATCGCCTTCCACTTTAATTTCACAAAAGCTTCTGGTCGACAGTGCGGCAGCTTTTGACTTTGGTATTTAATAGTTGTTTGACTGGTGGCCTCCTGTGTCCTCTTCCAAGCGGGAAACTGTTGTGACAGTACTCTGCAAGCACCCGTCCCGCTAATGGGGCCCGAATGCTCACAGACTTGTGTCTAGTAATGTCCCCTGAAATCGGCCTCGGGAGGGGTATATGAATACATGTTTGTGGGTGCGTGCATTGGTGACTGAGCTTTATTGCACAACCTCAGAAATTCCAGGGTGGATGTTACAAAACAGCCAAGGCGGGTGTCGGAAAATCCCTGCCAGTACCTCTACTGGATACACGCTATACGGTTATTTCGAACGCAATCCTGCTGATAATTGCTCTAGTCCTTGGACTTAATTGTTATCCCTCCTTCTCAGGCATGTGCAGTCCCTGAACGGTCCCTCAAGCTGCATTCCTTGACATTAAGCAATTTTTTAACGCAACAGTTACAAAAAAACGGCAACTTTTGTCCGTTTTGATCAGAACAAGACTTTTGGTATGGTACACACCACGAGCGCATGTACGAGTGTGAAAATTGCTGTTTTGGTACCTGCTGCGCCCAATAAATGGCATCACGTAATGACAAGGAATGAAGCTTGAGGGACCGTTCAGGGACCCCATAGGCCTGAAAAGGAGGGACACCGATTAAGCCCAAGGACCAGAGGCCCAGGATCGCGTTCGAAATAATCTTGTAGCCTGAATCGAGTAGAGACACAGGCAAGGATTTCGCTACAGCCGCCTTGGTTGTTTTGCAAAATCCCCCCTGGAATTTCTGAGGTTGCCCAATACAGCTCACCTATGCGCACATCCACAAACATGTATCCATATACATACCCCCCCCCCCCAAGAAAAAGGCGGCCAACCAAGGCGGCTGTAGCGAAATCCTTGCCTGTGTCTCTACTCGATTCAGGCTAGAAGAATATTTCGAACGCAGTCCTTGGCCTCTGGTCCTTGGGCTTAATCGGTGTCCCTCCTTCTCAGGCATATGGGGTCCCTGAACGGTCCCTCAAGCTTCATTCCTTGTCATTACGTGATGCCATTTATTGGGCGCAGCAGGTACCAAAACAGCAATTTTCACACTCGTACATGCGCTCGTGGTGTGTACCATACCAAAAGTCTTGTTCTGATCAAAACGGACAAAAGTTGCCGTTTTTTTTTTTTGTAACTGTTGCGTTAAAAAATTGCTTAATGTCAAGGAATGAAGCTTGAGGGACCGTTCAGGGACTGCACATGCTTGAGAAGGAGGGATAACAATGAAGTCCAAGGACTAGAGCAATTATCAGCAGGATTGCGTTCGAAATAACCGTATAGCGTGTATCCAGTAGCGGTACTGGCAGTAATTTTCGGACACCCGCCTTGGCTGTTTTGTAACATCCACCCTGGAATTTCTGAGGTTGTGCAACAGAGCTCAGTCACCAATGCACGCACCCACAAACATGTATTCATATACCCCTCCGAGGCCGATTTCAAGGGCCATTACTAGTCACAGGTCTGTGAGCACTCGGGCCCCATTTGCGGGACAGATTCTTGCAGAGTAGTGCCATAACAGTTTCCCACTTGGAAGAGGACACAGCAGGCCGCCAGTCAAGCGACTATTAAATAGTAAATTCACAAGCCGGCGCAGTGTCGACCAGAAGCTTTTGTGAAATTAAACTGGAAGGTGATCCGGGTTGGGAGACATTTCGGTTCGACCTTCACGGCAGCGGTATATTATAGTCTTCTTGTCAAAAGGAATGCATGAAGAAGAAGAAGAAGGAACTTCCTCGTGATCTCACTCCACGTAACGAACCATTTAGATAACCCCAACGCCTGTTCAGATGTAATTCTCGTAATTCTCCTCCAGCACATTCATCACCAGGACCTCCAACCTATTTGCTCCTTTGTCCTACAATTTCATAAGTCGACTCCTTCCACTAGCAGAGTAGGCTGTGTCTTCTGCCTCTTTCCCAAATATTTCTTCCTATTTCAAGAAGAAGCAGGCAGGTTCAAGTTCACCACTCCAGGACCGTTTTGCTATGTACACTGTTGTTGTACTTGCGCAGAAATCGGGAATGCATATTGTGCGCGTTCTTCTGGTCCTTCTCGCTTGGAGGGCAAGGCAGCAGACTGTGTCTTCGAAACCCTTACGTCGGAAGGCAGCAGATCTCGAGATGGATGCCCCGCAATTGAAGCGCCCGCCTCACATGTGAGCTTTAAGTGGTTTTAAAGCTAGGGTGCGAGTTAATGTTGTCAAAACAACGAAGCATCTGAAATTCATCCCATGGAGCTCAAGTGTGAAAGGACAGTTCACGTGACCATTTCTGAGCGAACATCTCGAACTCTTACTTGATTTACATTTAGAGTGAGGCCAAATGTCTAAATTGCAACAGAATTAACTCTGCTCTCTTTCTGTACTTTCAGTTTTAAAACTGATATTCAAGAGAGCCTCCAATGGCGAATGGAGAACTCTGCGGGGAAGCGACAGGCGAGGGAAGAAGTTCTCTTCGTCCATAAACCAACTCCTGCGCCAACTTATTGTAGGTTTTCTTAAAATAACCGCACTTTAGCGGCGAACCTTAAGAACATGTCACCGCGTACTAGCCACTTAAAAAGTGCACACTCGTGTGTAGAACATGCTCTTTTCGAACGGATCTACAGAGTGCTACTTCTCTGTGGTGGTGGGTGGTGGTGAGGTGATGTAGGACGAAGGTGCGGTCAACCTATACTCTGGAATGGCGGCTCGTTGCACCCAGGGAAGGACAAGAGGGGTGGAGAGTTGGTGGTACAGAGAGGGAAGGGTGTGCTAACCCTCTTGCTCTGGGGTTTGGGTAGTACAAGAGAACTGCCCACCACGGAAAACTTGCAAGCATTGGGATGCGCCTTGTACCACGGTAACCACCAGGATTATTAGCGAAGTTACCCCATGTGACACTTCTCTTCATTTTCAAAAAGAGAGCGTACATTTCGTTCACTCGGCGTTTCAGAAGACATACCGCTATCATTGTCTGGTTACCTACACACACAGCCGCGAAAGGCCCGAAAAACGCTATTCTGTTACGTTATATTCCAGATACTGCGAAGCACAAGACAAGCAAGCGGTGCTCGGACGACTTCGACTGCATGCGAGTCTTGGGCCAGGTGTGCAACATCGAGAAGCAAGGCTCGACGGGAACCTGTCAGTGCCCCGACAGTACACCTGTTCATGTAGTGGAGCACGACCAGCCAAGATGTGTCTCTGGTAAGATGCGTTGGACACATATTCAGTGTAGTCTCTGCTTTAGCGAAGATTATGATTTTACCGTCGCTATGCAACAGCGAGTTGAACAAAGACGGGTAGCAAAAACAATGTCCTAATTGTTCAGCTCGCCTGATCTTTGAGGACTGCGCGGACACCGCCGAATGTGCGTTCCTCAACCCTTATGTGGAATGTGTGAACCAGATCTGCACCTGCTCGCCACCGAACGTTATGAAAAGGAAGGACCTGTGCATCCCAGGTAGACACATATCCTGTTAAGTGCTCGTCTTAACTTTCTTCTTACCGCCCAGCTTCAGCATCCAATACTACTTCCCCGGCGGCCAACGTGTTCGCCATACTTCTCATGAGCATCGGAGCTATCGGAGGCATTGTAGCTCTTGTGGCCAGGTAACGTTTCGGCAGATCATAAAGCATAATCGGCGCGTAAAGCATAACGCCTCTAGGAATATTGTTCATTGCATTCAACTAGACCGTGTTGAGCTATTTGGTCTCAGGGAGGAGTAATCGACTAGCAAAGTCCGGTATACCCTCACAATTTGTTCCAGGATCATAATTGGCAAAGAAGGTCGACACCAGGATAGCGACGAAGAGCCACATGGTAGTTATCGGAGGCAACGCCACACGGTTGATCCTTCGACTGTCCTGTTAAGCAAAGGAATTAAGCGCATCTTCAATGACTGCAAAGATAAGATACAAGATAGGTACTTCGAAAGCCCGTGCTCTCTCCGCAGATGCAAAGTCTAATCGAAATCCGGCCTACCAGTCCTACCAGAACCTCCCATGAGAGCACGGTTGTGGTCGACGTCCACGTGCCATACGAACCATTGGACTTTGAGGACATAGCTTCGTTGGAATCTGATCTTCGCAGAGCAACGCGACAGCTTTCTCAAGAAGAGTCTCCAACAACAGCAAATACTTCACTTAGAGCGACAACGTCACGCAGGGCGAAGATTTCTGAGAAATCAGTCGAACCATTGCAACAGACCTCCCCAGTTACACCTCCAAACATGGCGACATCTATGGATTCTCACGGCAAGCTGGCGATGTTGTTGTGCCGCATATTGAACACGCCGAAGTGAATGCGGACCCACCATCGCCAAAGCACGGAGACGGCGAGAAAAGGCGAGATTTCAACTTGAACGCGGACCTAGAACACATATGAGGAATAGTTATAGACCAGCTCTCAAACCCGCAAAGCAGCCCAGCTGGGCTCCGCAGAATCGAAGGAGACGAATGCAGAGTAGAAGTTGACGCGGGCACGTTTTCTGATACAGTCCGAGCCGTGTATTCTCGAACTCTCCTCAAGCTACGCCAGAAGCTACACACTATGGCGGCGCAGAAGCCCCCAGCGTTGACCAAGTGTCTTTCGGAGATTCCTCTCTGTCGTCCAGCGCTATTCCAAGAAATAAAACCGGTGGAGCTGCTTCCTTCTCTCGATAAAGGGTGCGGCGAAGCGAAAGGCAAAACGTACGTGGATGTTCCACCCTATGTCGAATTCTAACTCCACACTCGTCTCGAAGGATCCACGTAAGCGAATTCGAATAAGCGGATACGGTCTCCGAACATCGGGTCGGTAGAAATTTTCCGGAGGCCTCCTGTCTACGGTGTTCCTCGCTTACAAGGCTAATCAGAGCACCCCTGCAACCATCGATGCTTTTCCTGTTACACAGACACCCGATCGTCTTCCAAAAAGATGTTACCTTCTTAGAGACGAACGACAAGATAATGCGACGAACGAATCAATCACTCTTGTTCAGGACCCCAATCGTTTTATGAGACAACGTAAGTTCATTCCGACGACGACCCTGCCGATATAGCATTCGGCAAAACTGGTTCTGGAGCCGATTTCGAGTGATGTGGACCTTCACGATCCTCCTAGGGATAGTCTGAAGGCGTACCTTGCAGGCAAGCTCCGACGGTAGCTACTGCAGATTGTCCCTCGGTAAAACGATTCCTTGCAAAACAAGGGGGAGTTGATAGAACACAGCCAGGTGTTGGTGGATTCACAAAAATGTACACCCAAGGGTACACTACATTGACTCTGACAATGCCTTGCAAGTCAGGGTAGAAACCTCGCTTTGCACTATACCGAAGAAACTTCTTAAGATGCCACCTAAAATCGTTTATCCCCGATAGAAGACGAGGTCGCAGGTCTGGAAGTCGAAGAAGAAACTCCACTACTGAACCTGAGAACTGTAACCAAAAAGAAAAGGAACAAGACAATTCTTCTACCTCCTTATTCAAGAAAGAAAGCAGATTTACAAGATCACACACAAATAGTTCATTTCGTTGTCACGACTGGAACTAGGGTCAGACATGCCTAATGCGTCCGATGACGAGCTTCTCAATAGGTCCCGTACGTCCATTCATGGTTGGGGTCGCAAAGCCGCGCTGCAGAAAGTGACGCTTGTGACAGAACCCCCGATGACAGAAAGCACTATTCTGTGCTCTTCGGGGCCTTCGAGTGAAGGTGAAAGAATATGCGCATTCCTTCCATGTAACAGAAATTAGGACAGCCACTGCTGCCGCATACGTAGATCCCACCTCAAGTAGCCCTCCGTCAGATATTCAATCTCCTGCGCTGTTTCTGTTAAATGCACCAAGACAAGATATGGCATGCAGCAAAGTTGAAGAGATCGTTGAGAAGAACCTCCAAACAGTCGCATCGTCCGCGATAACTAATGACGCTACACCTAAGTTACCTCCACCTCAAAAGGCATGCGAAGAGGTCAAGTTGACAATCACCGAGAACGACATCATCCAGTGGCTTAAACAGAGTCCCGTAGGACCAAACCGAGCCATAGCTGTAGAAGACAACAGAAGTTCCCCGGAAGCAAAAGCTACGCAGGAGGCTGTGTGCGGATACGACTTGATGCAAGACGTGCTTTTGAACGAGGACGTCCTCAGTACCAGTGACATTTCCAAAGTTGACATTCATCCCAAAGGAAATTCCACCGCGCCTAAAGCTGATCTGGAAGCATTCAGTCAGCCACTTTCGCGCCTACGAAGAGGCGACTTGAAAAATATCCTAAAGGAAATTTTGGAAGAAGAGTACGCCCATGTTCTTCAGCTCGCAACACATGGGGTGCCGTCGATCCAGAGCACAACGGCTCCTCCGGTGCCTTTCGAACACGAAAACTTGCCAGCGCTCACCCATGAGCCATTGAAAAGAATAGGAAAACTCTGGTACTTCGACACGAACAACTTATTGCTCCAGAATCACCATCAACGAACTCTGTTAAACCAGAGTGTGAATTTACAACTGCGCGGTCGAGCGGTGAAGCTAACACAGCGGATGGATTCGACCTGCGCCGTCATCAGGAACTCGGCAAACTTCTTCATCTTCGAAAGACTCACCTGGACAAACGACGACCACGGCTACGACAGCTGAGAACACGGTTACGCAAGAGACATCGTCTATATCAACGAGAAGGTTCTACACGGAATTAAGCTTCCCAGAGGTCGGCATAGACTCGATGCCTATTCATGGACCTGATGGTGACGCCCCGGGAGTGAGACTTCGTCGTCAGAGGATACCACCACGGCTGCAATGGCGACGACTGAGACGACGGAAGATAGTTTGGATCAAGGCGGTCATGTTCACTTAGAAGAGAAAGAAATGGCAAAGTTCTTATCTCAAGTTACTGTCGTCAATTCATCAGAATCTAATATAGGGTCTAACGATTGCAGAAAACCTCGTCGTTCTGTTGATACCCGATTTCCATTTAGCCCGAGAAAGCGACGACCATCTGAAGAACATCGAGATCAAGACACTAAAACGATGAGCTGGGTCCCTCCGATTCCAAATTGCTCCTAAAAGAATACAGGAAAAATGTTCTCAAGAACGCAGCAGGAGTACAACAGATGACACCCGAAGTGACACCCTCTCAACACCACACGCGCGAAGGCGCGATTGGAAATATCGTACCTGTGGAGGAAACGACGTCTTCTCCTCCCGACGGCAACACCGCAGATGGACTGAGCCACTTCGTGAACAATATCGTGACACCGAGAGCACATATGCAAACTACACCAGCACGGGAGTTGCAGGCGCGAGATTCTCGTCCGTATCTGGCAGCAAAACTGATGACTCGAGAGAAGGTGGACAAAGAGACCGGAAAAGTACGTAACTGGTACATGCTAGAAAATAGAGATATTAGCTACAATTACTGTTTTAGCTTAAATAGCGTGCAATTTTGATATGGTACTTCAGTAACATGACAAACCCATACAGGTGGCACCATCAACGCAAAACGAACAAGGCCGAAATCTGCGTCGTTCCACGGCATCCTTCCGTCCGACAGATTAGGCAGCGTTGACGGTGAACGTGCTCTTGTCCCTCGTTCCAAGTCATATACAGAATACTGGCTGAAGACTGTTTCTCTCTACAAGGAAGTCTCAACCTGCCAAATCTCACCTTCAACGGATTCTTCGGGTGACATTATGGAAACCGAATCCATGGCTCATGTGCTGCATGGCTTGCACGACACGAGACAGGGAGCAACGTTGGAGGAGATCGACTCGAAAACTTCATCCGCGAAAACCAGATGAATCCACTTCTGAAGACCTTCTTGTACATGCATAAAACTGCGTACCAGACATCTGTAACGCGGGATACACCGAAATCAACCACGTACGTGAGCTACGACTTACAAGGTACTCCCATTTCTTCCAATTTCCCGCAACCATATGAACCGAACGAGATTATACCGAAGACTGACTCCCCTACTTCACTAGAAATTAAGCAACCAAATATCGAAACCGACAGGAAGAAATCATCCAGTTTGCAGCCCAGCGCAGACTACCGCATTATTCCCGCTCCTCCACAGTGCGACAGTACGTCGGAGGCAACAATCATTCTCGAGTGCGACCGGGGCAGGCGCTTTTATGATGCCGAACGTCAGAGTGAAATCTTCTCACCCAACACTGCAACCACCATCGCAGAGCAAGCCAGTTTCGAAGACAGCTCTAGCAGCGGTCCTCCAAAATCGCTCAAGAAAACGCTGCGAAAAAGCGGCGCCGTACCGTACGCCGTTCCCTCTCTGCAGCAGTTCGCGGTCGAGCGCCGTGGCTCCGATCAGTCTGAGAATGTTGAGACGTACGAACTCGACGGAATACATGACGCCGTCTATGACGCAAGGTCGTAGCCGAATGGGCATTCCGTCGAAGAGGAAAAACCGTTGAAGAAGTGCGTGAGCGCCCTTTCGTACCTTGAGAAAAACCGTCTTTGGAAACCTGATTCGTTGCCCTTTCAGCGGTGGCTGAACGCGGCCAGGAGGGCGTCGTTAAGGCCTGGCGATGGAGGGACTGTCCTGGATGAGTCGGGACGCCCGTCTTCGCAAGATATGATAACGTCGAGCGAGTCGTCTGAGGAGGAAGAGATGCATAGCTTGGCGTCTACTACGATGCAGAGTTATACGAACGAAGAAGGTACGGAAGACGAAGAAATATTTTGAAGTGTTCATCATTATAATAAACCTATGGATAGTGGTTTGAAACTGTTGTCAATATAGGAAACAGACCCTTGACGCCGATGTTCAAGAGTTAGTATCTCGCGAAGTATATATAGAACAATATGTATTTCCCCGAACACCGTGACACCAAAGCCTCAGTCATACGGACTGACATCGTGTGTAGCTAAGGAACGGTACAAACAATACAGTACAATACAAATTACAGGCAGGTTTAACAATCCTTAGAGACTAGTGAGGCATGAAAATTTGCACCCGCGCCGCACGAGCACCTGCAGCAATGTCATTGGTGCAACCGCATCTGCACATCCGGACGCGTACTCGCATACCCGCAGACATACCCGCAGCCCAATGCGTACGCAGGTTTCAATTATGCCAGATCGTCAGAGCACGAAATGATTTATTGGTGCTGGGGACACTGCCCGTTAGCGAGCCACTTTTCCAATGCGCTGTCGCTGTGGTGACTGCTCCATGGTTGCCAGCTTACTGACGCGAACCGTACCAGTCGTGGTGCCGAGATAGCCCCATGCGGCAAACATAGTAATGAGTAAGCATAGAATACTGTGCTAGCAAATGAGAAAGCTGTCATCTCACACACACGGAAGGTGTGCATATTGGGGGAGCGAAGAACGTCTTGGAAATATTTTGGCCAAATGTTCGCAATGAATCTGATCGTGCACCAAAAGCTGACGGCTTCTTTGCGCCTACGGGTACTTGCGGGTATTCCCGCATAATCCGCGGAGGCAGTGCTGGTCTACCCGCGCATTACCCGCAACCCGGGACGACACGGAAATGTGTATACCCGCCAAGAACAAACTTGCGCGGGTACCCGCGGGACTCGCACCCGCCATTCATCTTTAACGATACTACAGCCTCCTCTCGGAGGCCATGTATAGGAGTTGAACACAAGTATACAATAAATACGGCACTTTACCGCGCGGTTGGCTCGCGACGTGAAGCCCCGAGTTATTACTTTACGCGCGATATACACAACAACATTTTACAAACTTCCAGGGGTTACCACGACATTGAAAGAGGTAGACTTTTCTACCCATCTCCGTGGAGCTGTATTGCAACCACATTTCTACTTAAACCATTTTTACCTTTGGGTATACTGCAGACGAGAGAGCAGATGAGCAGAGTAGAAACTGTCGTTCTACCAGCTTGGGTAGGAAGTTCTACTTTTCTCTGTCTTTCGTTTCTTTCTCCTTTTTCTTTCTTTTTTTTTTGTTTTTTTTTTTTCTTAGAGCAAATGTGAGAAAGAAGAGTAAGGAAACGGGGGACGACGCCGCTTATATCGGCGGAGGAGACTGCGTGCGAGGATGCGGATTGGCCCGAAATGGTAGAGGGTTGTTATAGGAAAATTTAATGAGACAGGTATGAGACAGGTATGGTCACAGTTCAGGGCTGCAGATGACGCAACGATTATGTACAACGGTTATTTACAACATGGTGATCGATGAAATGATATGATAAGTTCACGGCGGCGTGCCCTTGATCGTAACGCAGCCACCTCGGGCTGAAAGCGACGGATGGAAGCGCCATCGACGAAGAAACCTGTCATCTCCAATAGCGAACAGTTCCCGCTGCAACTCAGTAGTGAGCAGTATGCGCGCTCCTCCGCACCAAGCAAAAAATGGGCACATCTCGACGACGTTGCGCGACTGCCTTACAACGAGCCTCCCAAAGCACCAACCGCGCCGCAAGCTGTGAGAAGTACACTAAGGCGGTGTGGTTGACGTTGGTTAAAGGCGCACTGGGCATACTATGTTCGTGCTTCGTCGGACAAGGTTCCAAAAGACGCGAGCAATGCGGCAGGCAAACAACACGTGCATGGTTTGTCTCGCGTTCACTGCAGTAAGGGCACAAATCTGTCGCTGTTACGTGCCACGAGTACAGGCGGTCCCGTGTGGGTTGCACGCCCCACGCGAAAGACCACATGGTGTCCCGCAGAATCCAGGGGAGCCATGTAAACACGCGTCCATGCTATGTTTGACGCCTGCTCAACACGCACTCGAAGGCTCTCGCTCGCTGATACGGAGTCCAGCAACAGCGCACCAGCCATCGAAGAGGGGGAAGCCGCAAACGAGGCTGCCATCAGGAACAAGGGCGAGAGCTGTTGGTAGTACGTATGAACCGCGGCGTGAAACCCCAATGGTGCTACCGCCTGTGAACCACTGACAGGGTTTGGCCCGAGGAGTTCCACCCAGTAGGTGACAGCACTTTCGCCGGCGAGTCTTCCTCAGCGTGCACAATTCGCAACGTGGGGCTGAGAGCGATGCCCCGATTCATAAGGCCCGATATCTGGAAGGCTCATCCCGCCCTAGAATTCCGTAAATGCCAGCATGGTCCGTAGGACAGGGCCTCTCCGCTTCTTCCAGAACAATGACAAGAGGCAAGAGTGCACCCGAACGACGACTGCACGTGGGGGCAATAGAAACGTGACTAAGATGCCACAAGCGTCCCGGTAAGACAGTACGTGCGAGGAACGATCGTTCACAATACGACAGGTCAATGCCTGTGTCGCATCACACTTCGTCTGGAGCTCCTCCAGCGCCCTGAACCAGTTATCGACCTTTGGGCCCGCGGCAGTCGAACACAATGCCCAGTATTTTTAGTGACGCGCTGAACTGGAAAGGCAGTGATGAATACGGAGAAAAGCTCCCGAGTGGCATCACTTGGTCTTGGCGAAGTTGAGCATCCCACCGGAAAGTGCAGCAATAGGACTCGTAGACTCGAAGGACCTCAGACGCAGAGCTTGCATCCCGCAGAAGAACCGTGATGTCATCAGCGTACGCACTGACCTTCCATTCCCCGGATCTGGGAAGCGAAAACCGCGAATGCACGGGTTGGTCTCAATGTTCCATAACAGGGGATCAATTGCCAAGGTGAACAGAGCTGGAGAGAGTGGGCAGCCCTGCCGTACGCCCCTGGAGACTGGGAACTCCCTAGGACAACTGCTGCATCATGTACAGGCTGCTGCGATGATTGCGGTACAGCTTGGCGATGGCACTGATGAGCCATCCAGGGAACCCGTACTCTCTGAGGACAGCGAACATGTAACTATGCACCACACGGTCCGAATGCTTTCTTCTGGTCAAGTGAAAGTAAGCAACCATCCGGTACACGTGGAGTGGCGTAGCTCAGTGCGTCTCTCAGCCCTGACAGCGCGGTGTACATCGTGCGGCCTGGCACTGAACAAGTCTGAGAATGGTGGATTACTGCCGGGAGAGCATTTTGGATTCTATTGGTCAATACGGAAGTCACTATCTTGTAATCGCTGTTCAGCAGCGTTATTGGCCTCCAGTGTTCGGGACTACCAAGGTCGCCGCTTGTCTTCGGAGCAAGACTATATGTCCATAACCAAACGACTCCGGGAAGTCGGCACCTTCGAAAGCCTTCGAACAACGTCGAAGAGGAACTCCCGAATGCAAGGCCAAAACGTAGCATAGAATTCGGAAGAAAGCCCATCAGGTCCTGGACTCTTGCCAACTGCCGCACATCGGAACCGCCATGTCCAGCTCTTCCAAACGCAGAGGATGTTCTAAAGCGTCGTGGTCGATCCGGGGAAGGACCGGAAGGCCCTCGAAGAATGAGCTTCGCGAACTGCTGACAGACTCGTCAGTGTACAAGTTCCGAAAAAAGTTTTCAAAGGCCGGCGAGCACCTCCCCGGGGTCTTCAGTCACACTGCCGTCTGGTCTTCGGAAACGAGGAAGCTCACGCTGTTCGGTGCGGCGCACGGAATCCAGGTACCGGACCACGCCAGGGCCAGCAAGCGCCTGAGACCTGAAGTAATTTTGTCGCGCCCGTCCAGAAGAATCTTGAAGCAGTAGACGGTAGCGGTGCTGCAGCGTCGCGAGATACTCCTCCATCATGGGTGTCAACGGCGCTCCTCTGCTCACAATACGTATTTTGGCAGCTAAACGCGCAAGCATGGCTGTTTCGCGCCCGCGCTTTCCGGCGTCCCCACGTCTGAAAGAGGTCGCGCACCCAGACTTTGAACTCATCCCACTCTGCTGGAGTTGGCGACCGACTGTTAGGTACTCTGCGATTTACCCTTGATCTCCGAAACAACATAGTCGTCATGGAGAAGCGAAGAGTCGAGACGCCAACGCACTGCATGCCCAGTGCTGCCGGGAAGCTGTGAAACATCTAGAATCAAGATCACAGCATGATGATCACTAACATGAGCGCCGAGCTGGGCAGTGCTGATTACGCTGCAGCCAGTAACGTACGGCTGAAGGTCCCCAGGTATGTAGAAACGGTCCAGACGGGACGCAGAGCCTGCACGTGACCACGTTGCCACGAATGTATCCCCATGCACCATCGTCCAGGCGTCGCGCAGACGGTGCTCTTGCAGCAACCGACGGAGCTCACGCGCGTTCCAAGTTGGGCGTCCGCGCCCGGGGCCACGAACGTCACAGTCAGAATCCACCACACAGTTAAAGTCACCACACAGGACGGCACCACTAGGTGGTATGAAACTCGTACGGAGGTGATAAAAGGAAGGTGTTGGTGTCACTTGTGCGGGATGGAGCATACACGGTGATGAACGATAGCTTCTTCCCCTGGATAATGAAGTCGAAGCGCAGGGCGCGACCTTCCGCATCATGCCTCGCAAAGCAATGAGATTCTAGGCTCG
The DNA here is from genome assembly GCF_037126465.1 of Ornithodoros turicata. Classification (NCBI taxonomy): domain Eukaryota; kingdom Metazoa; phylum Arthropoda; class Arachnida; order Ixodida; family Argasidae; genus Ornithodoros; species Ornithodoros turicata. Next base: position 68,656 of record NW_026999497.1, on the reverse strand, counting down.
GGTTGAGAACCACAACGCCCACACCACTCCGATGTACAGTCCCGAAGCTGAAAAAACGCGCGGACGTTGCACCTCGCAGTAAAGCCAAAGACGTCAGCATACCTTGTGAAGTGCGTTTCTTGCAAGAAAAGTAGATCGCAGCTTAGGCTGCGAGCGAACTGAATAACGGAGACCTGTTTGGCGGGCGACCGGAACCCTTGGACATTTAAGGACATGACGCGGAGAGCCATAACAGTGAGGATGAAAGAGCTGGATACACTCATCATAATTCGCCGTCAGACGCAGGCGGCATGTGGACGCTAGGCGGGGAGCCCGTACGTGACTTCGTCCGACCACACTTCTTACGCTTCGGCATGGGAGCAGCAGCCGCGTCCCCAGACGAAGACAAATGCTGATGTTTTGCGGCTCGAGGCTCAGAGGAGTTCTCATCGACGTCCGAACTCGCGATGGAGTAGAGGGACGTTTGAAGAATCATCCATCCCGTCATCATCAAGCACTGGCCAGGCCTCTGGGCCCAACAGATTGCAGTTTTCTTCCGTGCCTGCTTCAGAGCCACTGAGCTGGGGAAGACCGCCAGCCGCAATTACTGGCACTGTGATGTCGGGCAGCTTGTGAGTGCATGACGTGTCCAAGCCACAGAATCAGGTACCGACTTAGGAGAAACAGCATTGTCCGTCACCCCAGCCGCCGATGCCAAAGCCGGGAAGTCGGAAACGCTATCCACAAAAGTAGGGGTAGCTGTAGCAGCAGTATCGTGGGCATGATCTCCGGTATCAGGCACTGCCGGTTCCAAAACTGGGAAGCCAGCAACACTGTCCACAACAAGAGCACGGGCACGACCTCTATCATCGGGAGACGGGTCTTGGGCCTTGAGTGTTCCCCTTTCGCTGCTGAGGAATAGGACCGACGCAGGACGCAGTCGACTGTGGCAGGCTCTGACCACATCGAAGACAGGGGGCTCGGCAGCCCACAGTTGGATGACCAAAGACTCCGCATCTCTCACAGCGTGATACCTTACAGTCGCCTCGGAAGTGGCCTTCCGAGCCACACCTACCGCACACTTTCTTTAACCCTTTGTAGTCTACCATAGCACGGTCCAACCCAACCAGAAGGAAGTTTGGGACCGGCTTCCTCATATCGAACTTGACTACTCGGATTCCGTTGCGTATAGTTGGGCGGTCTTTGTAGACCGGGAACGAAAGATCCTTCACTATTCCATACGGTGCAAGGGCCCGCACAAGTGCGTCATCCGACACGTATTCTGGTAACCTTTTGACTGTCAAATACGTGATCCTTGAGCTTGAAACTGGGTCAAGAGGGACTTCCTTGTCTTCATACACCACCTTTGCGGCTTCGAGAAGAGTATCACGGGCTCGCCTATTTTTGGCAAGAACTTGGAAAGACAGACCACCCTGGTGTTGAATGGAGTGTACATTGTCGTGACCTACCAGGTCACAGACGGCATTCATGACGCCATCTACGGAAGCCTCGTCGGGCACGGTGAAGTTGAAAGCATGGTCCTTTGGGGGCCTTACGGTGCTTAGCGTGCAGGACAGTGCGGCGGACATCGTGAAGAACCCTGGGGTGGACTACGAGAAGTCAAACCCCAGGCAAGCGAAGTTAGGCTTAGTATAGCAGCAGGAGCAGAATGAGCGAACGTCTGTACAGATCAACGTCGTCGTCTATACCAGCTTGGGTAGGAAATTTTACCTTTTTTTGTTTTGGAGTTGTAGAGGCGGAATCGCGGCGTATAAACACAGTGTACCTTTTAAACAATTAGAAAATGCATCAATCGAAGGTGCGGTGACACAACACTATCTGGCAGTGCGTTCCATTCCGATATAAAGCGTAGAAAAACAAAAACAAAAAGGTTACTTGAAAGCATCTATTCTGCTGAGAGAGCTGAGAGGATGGCGGCTAGCTGGTGAAGGTTCATAGTGATGGGAAACCTTATCTGTGTGTCTTATCTTTTATCGTCTTTTAGAGTCCTCAAGCTCGAGGACTATGGATCTATTCCTTCAGATGTCTTGAATTAGTATTACGGAGAATCTGTTGTTGCAATGATTGAGTATACAAGTCTACGTTACTTTTTACACCATGATTTGCATGTGATTGCATGTTTTGCATACATGTGAGCATAGCAAGCGTAATCGATACACCCTCCTTTTTATTTGTAAAGTATTTGCGTGCATCTTCCACTTTCTTCTTCCACTTTCGGAAACTTCAAGGACGTCCATCGCACCTCGCTACACAGGTTGTGTATTATTGTAGCACACAAAATCGATCCAAGCGCGTGCTGCTTTGTCCTCGGTACCAGGTGTACACCACCGTGTCGTCACAGTGTCGTTTCATCGCGTTCACCGAGACGCTTTCCCCAGTCGTCTAACTTGTCATTCCTCCTTGTCAGTTCCACCTCTCAGTTACCTCAGTTACCTCTTCAGTTCCAAGATGGTGCCTTAAGCTTCCTTCCTTGGCATTAAAGCGATGCCATTTATTGTGTGCACAGATGGCACCGAACAGCAGGTCTGGTCTCATTTGACCAGGAGGAGGCTTTTGATGCGGTGCGGTTGCATATACAGTCCAAAATCGTCCTTAAAGCGAATCGTCCATATTATCGAATACCAAGGAAATAACAAAAAATTCAGAAGGTTTCTTGAAAAATATTCTCGAATTAGTACCTGCTTGAAGGACCGTTGGCTTGGCGTTGCTGAAGTCGTCGACGCCAGAGCCTGACAACTTGCCTTGACAACTGCACCGCCTCTGTTCTCGTAACCTACAACTCCTTGCACCAGGATGAGTCGTCATACAGCACCATGACGTCATACAGCATTTTCCAGGCTCTTCAAGCCCGCAAATAACCCCATTTCCTCTTATAGTTCTTGTGGATGGTTGCGAAGGAGGGGGCATAGGTCCCTAAACGCAACGGAACGTCTTACTTTCAAAAATTCTCCTGCAGAACGTGGGGAGAGGCTTGCCCTCCACACTGACTACATAGACTACCATAGATTATGATCTGTACCGTGCTGGACCGTCCATTGTCCGAAAAGCGAGTTTTCATATTAACGGTCCTCTAAAAAATCGTACATAATTCGAGTTGTCCATATTAACGGAGCCCATATTAACGAGGACAGGCTGTACCCAGTAGTGCAGGCCGCTGGTTTTATTCCCGTGGTAGTGGGATAAATCAACACCACCTAGAAGAGAAGGCCTCTCCAATATCCCCTCGCCTTCGCCATATAAGTCAGCCTACCCGCATGGTTTCTCTCCAATGAAGCGCGTGTCGTCTCCTTCGCCGGGACACATCTTCCGTGGGATTAGCCGACGCCTATCCGAGTAGGATGACATTACGCTGCGGAGCGCTACGGAGCTGCGCTGAGCTTCTGTCCAGGTGGTGTTGGATTTTATACCCCGGACTTAGGCTTACATTGAAGTGAAAGGGGGGGGGGCACTTCTCAGTAGCACAAGTACACTCTAAATCTTTTCACACCTTTAAAGGTGTAATAGCGTGCATGGCGCACGCCTTTTTAGGTGTAATTTTGGTAACATCATAATGGAGCACGGTTTCGCACAAATTTTCTTTACTCGAGTGTTGTCTGTCCTCCAAAAATTGTCTTGCAACATCTCGACATTGTTCAACAGTATTGTAGACACTTGCGCGTGCTCGATTATCGATAGCGATCCATACATGCATTAGCTCGTACCGACGATATCCAAGACATAATAAAAGCAAGATTTGCACTGACACTTGATCTCTAGTAATGCTTTCCGAATTTTGTAAAATATCATACTGGAGATGCAATGTTACGCAACCAGATTGAATGTGCACAGCGCACACCTTTAAAGGTGTGAAAAAGTTTACAGTGTACACCACAGGCACGGTTCCCTGGTTCCAACCTAATGCCAGATGCTAGTTGTGCTGCTATGTGCAGACGTGCTAGTTCTATGCGGCAAATTAGTGAACGCACTATTCATGTGAACAAAAGTTATGAGTTTATGCCTGGAGAGCGAAGTCAATGGTGATGTTAACGAGAAGTTGTGACCGGTTACACCGATATGTGGTTCAGTATATCGTGGACGCATTTTAGTGCGCGTCAGGGTAATCAAGGAAAATACTATTGTTGTGTACATGTTGCTATTTCGCGAGGTCCCAACTCTCTCACATCCGCGTCAACGGTATGTTTTCTATATTGATCCAATCAATTCAATTCAATCCACTATACATTGGTTTATTATAACTATGAGCACTTCAAGCTATTTCTTCGCCTTCCGTACCAGCTTCGTCCATAGTCTGCATCGTAGTAGACGCCAAGCTATGCATCTCTTCCTCCTCAGACGACTCGCTCGACGTTATCATATCTTGCGAAGACGGGCGTCCCGACTCATCCAGGACAGACCCTCCATCGCCAGGCCTTAACGACGCCCTCCTGGCCTCGTTCAGCCACCGCTGAAAGGGCAACGAGTCCGGTTTCCAAAGACGGTTTTTCTCAAGGTACGAAAGGGCGCTCACGCACTTCTTCAACGGTTTTTCCTCTTCGATGGAATTCCATATTCGGCTGCGACCTTGTGTCATAGACGGCGTCATGTATTCCGTCGAGTTCGTACGTCTCAACATTCTGAGACTGATCGGAGCCACGGCGCTCGACCGCGAACTGCTGCAGAGACGGAACGGCGTACGGTACGGCGCCGTTTTTCGCAGCGTTTTCTTGAGCGATTTTGGAGGACCGCTGCTAGAGCTGTCTTCGAAACTGGCTTGCTCTGTGATGGTGGTTGCACCGTTGGGTGAGAAGATCCCACTTTGACGTTCCGTATCATAAAAGCGCCTGCCCCGGTCGCAGTCGACAATGATTGTTGCCTCCGACGTACTTTCGCACTGTGGAAGAGCTGGAATAATGCGGTAGTCTGCGCTGGGCTGCAAACTGGATGATTTCTTCCTGTCGGTTTCGATATTTGGTGGTTTAATTTCTAGTGAAGTCGGGTAGTCAGTCTTCGGTATTATCTCGTCCGGTTCATATGGTTGCGGGACATTAGAAGAAATGGGCGTACCTTGTAAGTCGTAACTGACGTACGTGGTTGATTTGGGTGTATCCCGCGTCACAGATGTCTGGTACGCCGTTTTATGCATGTACAAGAAAGCCTTCAGAAGTGGATTCATCTGGTTTTCGCGAATGAAGTTTTCGAGGTCGATCTCCTCCAACGTTGTTCCCTGTCTTGTGTCGTCCAAGCCATGCAGCACATGAGCCATGGATTCGGTTTCCATAACGTCGCCCGAAGGATCCGTTGAAGGTGAGATTTGGCAGGATGAGACTTCCTTGTACAGGGAAACAGTCCTAAGCCAATATTCTGTATACGACTTGGAACGCGGGACGAAACCACGTTCACCATCAACGCTGCCCAGTCTGTCGGATGGAAGGATGCCGTGGAATGACGCAGATTTCGGCCTCGTTCGTTTTCCGTTGGTGAAGCCACCTGTATAGGTTTCTCATATTACTGAAGTCAAATATCAGAGCTGCAAACTATTTAAGCTAAAGCAGTGTAACTGTAGCTAATATCTCTCTTTTTAGAGCATGTAGCTATTACGTACTTTTCCGGTCTCTTTGTCCACCTTCTCTCGAGTCATCGGTTTTGCTGCCTGACACGGACGAAAATCTCACGACTGCAACTCCCGTGGTGGTGTAGTTTGCACATATGCTCTCGGTGTCACGATATTCTCGAAATGGCTCAGTCCATCTGGCGGTGTTGCCGTCGGGAGGAGAAGACGTCGTTTCCTCCAGAGGTACGATATTTCCAATCGCGCCTTCGCGCGTGTGGTGTTGAGAGGGTGTCACTTCGGGTGTCATCGGTTGTACTCCTGCTGCGTTCTTGAGAACATTTTTCCTGAATTCTTTTAGGAGCAATTTAGGAATCGGAGGGACCCAGCTCATTGTTTTAGTGTCTTGATCTCGATGTTTTTCAGGTGGTCGTCGCCTTCTCGGGCTAAATGGGAATCGCGTATCAACAGAACGACGAGGTTTTTCGCAATCGTTAGACACTATATTAGATTCTGATGAATTAACGACAGTAACTTGAGATAAGAACTTCGTCATTTCTTTCTCTTCCAAGTGAACATAACCGTCTTCATCCAAGCTATCTTCCGTCGTCTGAGTCGTCGTCATTGCAGCAGTGGTGGTATCCTCTGACGACGAAGTATCACTCCCGGGGGCGTCACCATCAGCTCCATGAATGTCCACGTCTGGGAAGCTTAATTCCGTGTAAAACCTTCTGATAGATGTCGACGATGTTTCTTGCGTAACTGTGTTGTCAGCTGTGTTGTCAGCTGTGTTGTCAGAACTTTGCCGAGTTCCTGATGACGGCTGCAGGTCGAATCCATCCGCTGTGTTAGCTTCACCGCTCGACCGCGCAGTTGTAAATTCATACTCTCGTTTAACATAGTTCGTTGATGGTGATTCTGGAGCAATAAGCTTGTTGCGTGTCGACGTACCAGAGCTTTCCCTATTCACCTTTTCCAATGGCTCATGGGTGAGCGCTAGCCAGTTTTCGTGTTCGAAAGGCACCGGAGGAGCCGTTGTGCTCTGGATCGACGGCACCACATGTGTTGCAAGCTGGAGAACATGGGCGTACTCTTCTTCCAAAATTTGCTTCAGGATATTTTTCAAGTCGCCTCTTCGTAGGCGCGAAAGTGGCTGACTTAATGCTTCCAGATCAGCTTTAGGCGCGGTGGAATTTCCTTTGGGATTAATATCAACTTTGGAAACGTCACTGGTACTTAGGAAGTCCTCGTTCAAAAGCACGTCTTGCATCAAGTCGTAACCGCACACAGCCTCCTGCGTAGCTTTTGCTCCTGGGAACTTCCTGTTGTCTTCTACAGCTATGGCTCGATTTGGTCCTACGACTCTGTTTAAGCACTGGATCATGTCGTTCTCGGTGATTGTCAACTTGACCTCTTCGCATGCCTTTCGAGGTGGAGATAACTTAGCTGTAGTGCCATTTAGTACCGCGGACGATGCGACTGTTTGGAGGTTCTTCTCAACGATCTCTTCAACTTTGTTGCATGCCATATCTTGTCTTGGTGTATTTAACAGAAAGAGCGCAGGACATTGAATATCTGAAGGGGGGCTACTTGAGGTGGGATCTACGTATGCGGCAGCAGTGCCTGTCCTAATCACTCTTTCGTGGTAGGATTGCGCATATTCTTTCACTTCGCTCGAAGGCCCCGAAGAGCACAGAATAATGCTTTCTTCAACGGGCGTTCTGTCACAAGCGTCCACTTTCTGCAGCACGTCTTTGCAACCCCAACCATGAATGTACGTACAGGACCTATTGAGAAGCCTGGACGTCGACAGATTAGGCATGTATGACCCTAGTTCCAGTCGTGACAACGAAAATGAACTATCTTGTGTGTGATATTGTAAACATCCTCTCTTTCTTGAATAAGGGGGTAGAAGAACTGACTTGTTCCTTTTCTTCTTAGGTATGGTTTCCAGGTTAAGTAGTGGCGTTTCTTCTTCGGCTTGCAGACCTACGACCTCGTCTTTTATCGGGGATAAAACGATTTTAGGTGGCTTCTTAAGAAGCTTTTTTGGTATACTGCAGAGCGAGGTTTCTTCTCTGACTCGCAAGGCATTGTCAGAGTCAATGTAGTGTACCCTTGGGTGTACCATTTTTGTGAATCCACCAACACCTGACTGTGTTCTGTCAACCTCCCCATTGTTTTGCAAGTAATCGTTTACCGTGGGACAATCTGCAGTAGCTACCGTCGGAACCTTGCCTGCAAGGTACGCCTTCAGACTATCCCTAGGAGGATTGTGAAGGTCCACATCACTCGAAATCGGCTCCAGAACCAGTTTTGCCGAATCGGATATCGGCAGGGTCGTCGTCGGAATGAACTTCTGTTGTCTCATAAAACGATTGGGGTCGGAACAAGAGTGAAATGATTCGGTCGTCGGATTATCTTGTCGTTCGTCTCTAAGAAGGTAACATCTTTTTGGAAGACGATCGGGTGTCCGTGTAAAAGGAAAAGCATCGATGGTTGCAGGGGTGCTTTGATGAGTCTGCAAGCGAGGAACACCATAGACTGGAGGCTCCGGAAAATTTCTCCCGACCCGATGTTCGGAGAACGTATCGCTTATTCGAATTCGCTTACGTGGATCCCTCGAGACAGAGTGTGGAGTTAGAATTCGACATAGGGTGGACACATCCGCGTACGTTTTGCCTTTCGCTTCGCCGCACCCTTTATCGAGAGAAGGAAGCAGCTCCACGGTTTTATTTCTTGGAATAGCGCTGGACGTCCGACAGGAATCTCCGAAAGACACTTGGTCAACGCTGGGGGCTTCCTGCGCCGCTATAGTGTGTAGCTTCTGGCGTAGCTTGAGCAGAGTTCGAGAATACACGGCTCGGACTGTATCAGAAAACTTGCCCTCGTCAACTTCTACTCTGCATTCGTCTCCTTCGATTCTGCGGAGCCCAGCTGGGCTGCTTTGCGGGTTTGAGAGCTGGTCTATAACTATCTGCATAATGTGTTCTAGGTCCGTGTTCAAGTTGAAATCTCGCCTTTTCTCGTCGTCTCCGTGCTTTGGCGATGGTGGGTCCGCATTCACTTCGGCGTGTTCAATATGCGGCACAAGGACATCGTCAGCTTGCCTTTGAGAATCCAGAGATGGCGCCATATTTGGAGTGGTAACTGGGGAGGTCTGTTGCAACGGCTCGACTGACTTCTTAGTAATCTTCGACCTGTGTGATGCTGTCGCTCCCAATAAAGTATTTGCTGTTGTTGGAGACTCTTCTTGAGAAAGCTGTCGCGTTGCTCAAGGTGAGATTCCAACGAAGCCATGTCCTCAAAGTCCAACGGTTCGTATGGCACGTGGACATCAACCACAACCGTGCTCTCATGGGAGGTTCTGGTAGGCCTGGTAGGCCGGATTTCGATTAGACTTTGCATCTGCGGAGAGAGCACGGGCTTCCGAAGTACCATATCTTGTATCTTATCTTTGCAGTCATTGAAAATGCGCTTGATGCCTTTGCTTAACAGGACCATCGGAGGATCATCCGCCTGATGTCGCCATCGATAACGACCATGTGGTCCTTCGTCGCTATCTTGGTGTCGGCCTTCTCTGACAATTATGATCCTGGAACAAATTGTGAGGATATACCGGACTTTGCCACTCGATTACTCTTCCTTGAGACCGCATAACACGGTCTAGCTGAATGTAATGAACGATATCCCTAGAGGCTTTATGTGATGTGCTCTACCGAGACGTTACCTGGCCACAAGAGCTGCAAAGCCTGCGATAGCTCCGATGCTCATGAGAAGCATGGCAAACACGTTGGCCGTCTGGGAAGTAGTATTGGATGCTGAATCTGTGCGGTAAGAAGAAAGTTAAGATCACCACTTAACAGGATGTGTGTCTAACCTGGGATGCACAGGTCCTTCCTTTTCATAACGTTCGGTGGAGAGCAGGTGCAGATCTGGTTCACACATTCCACATAAGGGTTGAGGAACGCACATTCGGCGGTGTCCGCGCAGTCTTCAAAGATCAGGCGAGCTGGACAATTAGGACATTGTTTTTGCTACCCGTCTTTGTTCAACTCGCTGTTGCATAGCGACGGTAAAATCATACTCTTCGCTAAAACAGAGCTGGACTCCACTACACTGAATATGTGTCCAACGCATCTTACCAGAGACACATCTTGGCTGGCCGTGCTCCACTACACGAACAGGTGTGCTGTCGGGGCACTGACAGGTTCCTGTCGAGCCTTGCTTCTCGATGTTGCACACTTGGCCCAAGACTTGCTCGCAGTCGAAGTCGTCCGAGCACCGCTTGCCTGTATTGTGCTTCGCAGTATCTGGAATATAACGTAGCACAAGTGAGTTCTTCGGTGCTTTCGCCGCTGTGTGTGTAAGTAACCAGACAATGATAGCGGTATCTCTACTGAAACGCCGAGTGAACGAAATACACCCTGATCTCTGACGTGTGTGTCGCAACGGGGTATTCGCCCTCTCTTTTCGAAAGAGGGGAGAAGTAGTACACGGGGTAACTTCGCCGATAATCCTGCTGGCTACCGTGGTACAGGGCGCATCCCAATGAAGCCTACTGAGGGATGCTCGCATGTTTTCTGTGGCGGGTAGTTCTGTTGGACTACCCAAATCCCATAGCAATAAGGTTGGAGCACCGCTCTCTCCTGTACCACCATCATCTCTCCCACCCCTCTTGCAGGGTGCAACGAGCCGCCACTCCAGAGTAGGCTGACCGCAGCTTCCCCTTACATCACCTCACCGCCACCCACCACAGAGAAGTAGCATTCTGTAGAGGCGTTTGATAAGAGCATGTTCTACACACGAGTATGCATTTTTTTAAGTGGCCAGTAAGCGGTGACATGTTCTTAAGTTGACGTTAACGTTGCCCTGAGTTTGAGCCTTGAGTTTGGCCTGCTCCTGCTATGTTCTTAAGATTTGCTCCGAAGGTGCGTAAGGTTATTTTAAGAAAACTTCCAATAAGTTGGCGCAGGAGTTGGTTCGTGGATGAAGAGAACTACTTCCCTCGCCTGTCGCTTCCCCGTAGAGTTCTCCATTTGCCATTGGAGGGTTTCTTGAATATCAGTTTTGAAACTGAAATTGGAGAATGAGAGCAGAGTTAATCTTGTTCCCATCTAGTCATTTGGCCTCACTCTAAGCCCAATTCAAGCAACAATTCGAGATGCTCGTCCTAAACTGGTCACGTCAACTGTGATGCTTTCAACCTTTAGGTGCTTCGTTTAGTACATCGTTCTTTTGTCAACATTAACTCGTACCCTAGCTTTAAAACCGCTTTAAGCTCACATGTGAGGCGCACGCTTCAATTGCCGGGCATCCATCTCAAGATCTGGTGACTTTCGACGTGTGGATTTTGAAGACACAGTCTGCTGCCTCACCCTCCAAGCGAGAAGGACCAGAAGAACGCGCACAACATGCATTCCCGCTTTCTGCGCGAGTACAACAACAGCAGTGTACATAGCAAAACGGTCCTTGAGAGGTGAACTTAACCTGCCTGGTTCGTCTTGAAAGAGTAAGAAATATTTTGGAAGGAGTCAGAAGACGCAGCCTACTCTGCTAGTGGAAGGAGTCCACTTATGAAATTGAATGTGGAAAGAAGAAATAGCTTGGAGGTCCTGGTGATGAATGTGCTGGAAGAGAATTACCTAAACACCCGCTGCAGTTTTCTGAATGGTTCGTTCGGTGGAGTGAGATCACGAGGAAGTTTCTTTCTCTTCTTCTTCTACACGCGTTCCTTCTGACAAGACTATATGCTGCTGTCGTGAAGGTCGAACCGAAAAGTCTCCCAACCCTGATCGCCTTCCACTTTAATTTCACAAAAGCTTCTGGTCGACAGTGCGGCAGCTTTTGACTTTGGTATTTAATAGTTGTTTGACTGGTGGCCTCCTGTGTCCTCTTCCAAGCGGGAAACTGTTGTGACAGTACTCTGCAAGCACCCGTCCCGCTAATGGGGCCCGAATGCTCACAGACTTGTGTCTAGTAATGTCCCCTGAAATCGGCCTCGGGAGGGGTATATGAATACATGTTTGTGGGTGCGTGCATTGGTGACTGAGCTTTATTGCACAACCTCAGAAATTCCAGGGTGGATGTTACAAAACAGCCAAGGCGGGTGTCGGAAAATCCCTGCCAGTACCTCTACTGGATACACGCTATACGGTTATTTCGAACGCAATCCTGCTGATAATTGCTCTAGTCCTTGGACTTAATTGTTATCCCTCCTTCTCAGGCATGTGCAGTCCCTGAACGGTCCCTCAAGCTGCATTCCTTGACATTAAGCAATTTTTTAACGCAACAGTTACAAAAAAACGGCAACTTTTGTCCGTTTTGATCAGAACAAGACTTTTGGTATGGTACACACCACGAGCGCATGTACGAGTGTGAAAATTGCTGTTTTGGTACCTGCTGCGCCCAATAAATGGCATCACGTAATGACAAGGAATGAAGCTTGAGGGACCGTTCAGGGACCCCATAGGCCTGAAAAGGAGGGACACCGATTAAGCCCAAGGACCAGAGGCCCAGGATCGCGTTCGAAATAATCTTGTAGCCTGAATCGAGTAGAGACACAGGCAAGGATTTCGCTACAGCCGCCTTGGTTGTTTTGCAAAATCCCCCCTGGAATTTCTGAGGTTGCCCAATACAGCTCACCTATGCGCACATCCACAAACATGTATCCATATACATACCCCCCCCCCCCCAAGAAAAAGGCGGCCAACCAAGGCGGCTGTAGCGAAATCCTTGCCTGTGTCTCTACTCGATTCAGGCTAGAAGAATATTTCGAACGCAGTCCTTGGCCTCTGGTCCTTGGGCTTAATCGGTGTCCCTCCTTCTCAGGCATATGGGGTCCCTGAACGGTCCCTCAAGCTTCATTCCTTGTCATTACGTGATGCCATTTATTGGGCGCAGCAGGTACCAAAACAGCAATTTTCACACTCGTACATGCGCTCGTGGTGTGTACCATACCAAAAGTCTTGTTCTGATCAAAACGGACAAAAGTTGCCGTTTTTTTTTTTTGTAACTGTTGCGTTAAAAAATTGCTTAATGTCAAGGAATGAAGCTTGAGGGACCGTTCAGGGACTGCACATGCTTGAGAAGGAGGGATAACAATGAAGTCCAAGGACTAGAGCAATTATCAGCAGGATTGCGTTCGAAATAACCGTATAGCGTGTATCCAGTAGCGGTACTGGCAGTAATTTTCGGACACCCGCCTTGGCTGTTTTGTAACATCCACCCTGGAATTTCTGAGGTTGTGCAACAGAGCTCAGTCACCAATGCACGCACCCACAAACATGTATTCATATACCCCTCCCGAGGCCGATTTCAAGGGCCATTACTAGTCACAGGTCTGTGAGCACTCGGGCCCCATTTGCGGGACAGATTCTTGCAGAGTAGTGCCATAACAGTTTCCCACTTGGAAGAGGACACAGCAGGCCGCCAGTCAAGCGACTATTAAATAGTAAATTCACAAGCCGGCGCAGTGTCGACCAGAAGCTTTTGTGAAATTAAACTGGAAGGTGATCCGGGTTGGGAGACATTTCGGTTCGACCTTCACGGCAGCGGTATATTATAGTCTTCTTGTCAAAAGGAATGCATGAAGAAGAAGAAGAAGGAACTTCCTCGTGATCTCACTCCACGTAACGAACCATTTAGATAACCCCAACGCCTGTTCAGATGTAATTCTCGTAATTCTCCTCCAGCACATTCATCACCAGGACCTCCAACCTATTTGCTCCTTTGTCCTACAATTTCATAAGTCGACTCCTTCCACTAGCAGAGTAGGCTGTGTCTTCTGCCTCTTTCCCAAATATTTCTTCCTATTTCAAGAAGAAGCAGGCAGGTTCAAGTTCACCACTCCAGGACCGTTTTGCTATGTACACTGTTGTTGTACTTGCGCAGAAATCGGGAATGCATATTGTGCGCGTTCTTCTGGTCCTTCTCGCTTGGAGGGCAAGGCAGCAGACTGTGTCTTCGAAACCCTTACGTCGGAAGGCAGCAGATCTCGAGATGGATGCCCCGCAATTGAAGCGCCCGCCTCACATGTGAGCTTTAAGTGGTTTTAAAGCTAGGGTGCGAGTTAATGTTGTCAAAACAACGAAGCATCTGAAATTCATCCCATGGAGCTCAAGTGTGAAAGGACAGTTCACGTGACCATTTCTGAGCGAACATCTCGAACTCTTACTTGATTTACATTTAGAGTGAGGCCAAATGTCTAAATTGCAACAGAATTAACTCTGCTCTCTTTCTGTACTTTCAGTTTTAAAACTGATATTCAAGAGAGCCTCCAATGGCGAATGGAGAACTCTGCGGGGAAGCGACAGGCGAGGGAAGAAGTTCTCTTCGTCCATAAACCAACTCCTGCGCCAACTTATTGTAGGTTTTCTTAAAATAACCGCACTTTAGCGGCGAACCTTAAGAACATGTCACCGCGTACTAGCCACTTAAAAAGTGCACACTCGTGTGTAGAACATGCTCTTTTCGAACGGATCTACAGAGTGCTACTTCTCTGTGGTGGTGGGTGGTGGTGAGGTGATGTAGGACGAAGGTGCGGTCAACCTATACTCTGGAATGGCGGCTCGTTGCACCCAGGGGAAGGACAAGAGGGGTGGAGAGTTGGTGGTACAGAAGAGGGAAGGGTGTGCTAACCCTCTTGCTCTGGGGTTTGGGTAGTACAAGAGAACTGCCCACCACGGAAAACTTGCAAGCATTGGGATGCGCCTTGTACCACGGTAACCACCAGGATTATTAGCGAAGTTACCCCATGTGACACTTCTCTTCATTTTCAAAAAGAGAGCGTACATTTCGTTCACTCGGCGTTTCAGAAGACATACCGCTATCATTGTCTGGTTACCTACACACACAGCCGCGAAAGGCCCGAAAAACGCTATTCTGTTACGTTATATTCCAGATACTGCGAAGCACAAGACAAGCAAGCGGTGCTCGGACGACTTCGACTGCATGCGAGTCTTGGGCCAGGTGTGCAACATCGAGAAGCAAGGCTCGACGGGAACCTGTCAGTGCCCCGACAGTACACCTGTTCATGTAGTGGAGCACGACCAGCCAAGATGTGTCTCTGGTAAGATGCGTTGGACACATATTCAGTGTAGTCTCTGCTTTAGCGAAGATTATGATTTTACCGTCGCTATGCAACAGCGAGTTGAACAAAGACGGGTAGCAAAAACAATGTCCTAATTGTTCAGCTCGCCTGATCTTTGAGGACTGCGCGGACACCGCCGAATGTGCGTTCCTCAACCCTTATGTGGAATGTGTGAACCAGATCTGCACCTGCTCGCCACCGAACGTTATGAAAAGGAAGGACCTGTGCATCCCAGGTTAGACACATATCCTGTTAAGTGCTCGTCTTAACTTTCTTCTTACCGCCCAGCTTCAGCATCCAATACTACTTCCCCGGCGGCCAACGTGTTCGCCATACTTCTCATGAGCATCGGAGCTATCGGAGGCATTGTAGCTCTTGTGGCCAGGTAACGTTTCGGCAGATCATAAAGCATAATCGGCGCGTAAAGCATAACGCCTCTAGGAATATTGTTCATTGCATTCAACTAGACCGTGTTGAGCTATTTGGTCTCAGGGAGGAGTAATCGACTAGCAAAGTCCGGTATACCCTCACAATTTGTTCCAGGATCATAATTGGCAAAGAAGGTCGACACCAGGATAGCGACGAAGAGCCACATGGTAGTTATCGGAGGCAACGCCACACGGTTGATCCTTCGACTGTCCTGTTAAGCAAAGGAATTAAGCGCATCTTCAATGACTGCAAAGATAAGATACAAGATATGGTACTTCGAAAGCCCGTGCTCTCTCCGCAGATGCAAAGTCTAATCGAAATCCGGCCTACCAGTCCTACCAGAACCTCCCATGAGAGCACGGTTGTGGTCGACGTCCACGTGCCATACGAACCATTGGACTTTGAGGACATAGCTTCGTTGGAATCTGATCTTCGCAGAGCAACGCGACAGCTTTCTCAAGAAGAGTCTCCAACAACAGCAAATACTTCACTTAGAGCGACAACGTCACGCAGGGCGAAGATTTCTGAGAAATCAGTCGAACCATTGCAACAGACCTCCCCAGTTACCACTCCAAACATGGCGACATCTATGGATTCTCAACGGCAAGCTGGCGATGTTGTTGTGCCGCATATTGAACACGCCGAAGTGAATGCGGACCCACCATCGCCAAAGCACGGAGACGGCGAGAAAAGGCGAGATTTCAACTTGAACGCGGACCTAGAACACATTATGAGGATAGTTATAGACCAGCTCTCAAACCCGCAAAGCAGCCCAGCTGGGCTCCGCAGAATCGAAGGAGACGAATGCAGAGTAGAAGTTGACGCGGGCACGTTTTCTGATACAGTCCGAGCCGTGTATTCTCGAACTCTCCTCAAGCTACGCCAGAAGCTACACACTATGGCGGCGCAGGAAGCCCCCAGCGTTGACCAAGTGTCTTTCGGAGATTCCTCTCTGTCGTCCAGCGCTATTCCAAGAAATAAAACCGTGGAGCTGCTTCCTTCTCTCGATAAAGGGTGCGGCGAAGCGAAAGGCAAAACGTACGTGGATGTGTCCACCCTATGTCGAATTCTAACTCCACACTCCGTCTCGAAGGATCCACGTAAGCGAATTCGAATAAGCGATACGGTCTCCGAACATCGGGTCGGTAGAAATTTTCCGGAGCCTCCTGTCTACGGTGTTCCTCGCTTACAGGCTTATCAGAGCACCCCTGCAACCATCGATGCTTTTCCTGTTACACAGACACCCGATCGTCTTCCAAAAAGATGTTACCTTCTTAGAGACGAACGACAAGATAATGCGACGAACGAATCATTTCACTCTTGTTCAGACCCCAATCGTTTTATGAGACAACGTAAGTTCATTCCGACGACGACCCTGCCGATATCAGATTCGGCAAAACTGGTTCTGGAGCCGATTTCGAGTGATGTGGACCTTCACGATCCTCCTAGGGATAGTCTGAAGGCGTACCTTGCAGGCAAGGCTCCGACGGTAGCTACTGCAGATTGTCCCTCGATAAATGATTCCTTGCAAAACAATGGGGAGGTTGATAGAACACAGCCAGGTGTTGGTGGATTCACAAAAATGGTACACCCAAGGGTACACTACATTGACTCTGACAATGCCTTGCAAGTCAGGGAAGAAACCTCGCTTTGCACTATACCGAAGAAACTTCTTAAGATGCCACCTAAAATCGTTTTATCCCCGATAGAAGACGAGGTCGTAGGTCTGGAAGTCGAAGAAGAAACACCACTACTGAACCTGAGAACTGTAACCAAAAAGAAAAGGAACAAGTCAATTCTTCTTCCTCCTTATTCAAGAAAGAAAGCAGATTTACAAGATCGCACACAAGATAGTTCATTTTCGTTGTCACGACTGGAACTAGGGTCAGACATGCCTAATGCGTCGATGACGAGGCTTCTCAATAGGTCCCGTACGTCCATTCATGGTTGGGGTCGCAAAGCCGCGCTGCAGAAAGTGGACGCTTGTGACAGAACCCCCGTTGAAGAAAGCACTATTCTGTGCTCTTCGGGGCCTTCGAGTGAAGTGAAAGAATATGCGCATTCCTTCCATGTAACAGAAATTAGGACAGCCACTGCTGCAGCATACGTAGATCCCACCTCAAGTAGCCCACCGTCAGATATTCAATCTCCTGCGCTGTTTCTGTTAAATGCACCAAGACAAGATATGGCATGCAACAAAGTTGAAGAGATCGTTGAGAAGAACCTCCAAACAGTCGCATCGTCCGCGATACTAAATGACGCTACACCCAAGTTGCCTCCACCTCAAAAGGCATGCGAAGAGGTCAAGTTGACAATCACCGAGAACGACATCATCCAGTGCTTAAACAGAGTCGTAGGACCAAACCGAGCCATACCTGTAGAAGACAACAGGAAGTTCCCGGAAGCAAAAGCTACGCAGGAGGCTGTGTGCGGATACGACTTGATGCAAGACGTGCTTTTGAACGAGGACGTCCTGAGTACCAGTGACGTTTCCAAAGTTGACATTAATCCCAAAGGAAATTCCACCGCGCCTAAAGCTGATCTGGAAGCATTCAGTCAGCCACTTTCGCGCCTACGAAGAGGCGACTTGAAAAATATCCTGAAGGAAATTTTGGAAGAAGAGTACGCCCATGTTCTTCAGCTCGCAACACATGGGGTGCCGTCGATCCAGAGCACAACGGCTCCTCCGGTGCCTTTCGAACACGAAAACTTGCCAGCGCTCACCCATGAGCCATTAGAAAAGGTGAATAGAGAAAACTCTGGTACTTCGACACGCAACAAGCTTATTGCTCCAGAATCACCATCAACGAACTCTATTAAACCAGAGTGTGAATTTACAACTGCGCGGTCGAGCGGTGAAGCTAACACAGCGGATGGATTCGACCTGCCGCCGTCATCAGGAACTCGGCAAACTTCTTCATCTTCGAAAGACTCACCTGGACAAACGACGACCACGGCTACGACGGCTGAGAACACGGTTACGCAAGAGACATCGTCTATATCAACGAGAAGGTTCTACACGGAATTAAGCTTCCCAGAGGTCGGCATAGACTCTATGCCTATTCATGGACCTGATGGTGACGCCCCCGGGAGTGAGACTTCGTCGTCAGAGGATACCACCACGGCTGCAATGGCGACGACTGAGATGACGGAAGATAGTTTGGATCAAGGCGGTCATGTTCACTTAGAAGAGAAAGAAATGGCAAAGTTCTTATCTCAAGTTACTGTCGTCAATTCATCAGAATCTAATATAGGGTCTAACGATTGCAGAAAACCTCGTCGTTCTGTTGATACCCGATTTCCATTTAGCCCGAGAAAGCGACGACCATCTGAAGAACATCATGATCAAGACACTAAAACAATGAGCTGGGTCCCTCCGATTCCTAAATTGCTCCTAAAAGAATACAGGAAAAATGTTCTCAAGAACGCAGCAGGAGTACAACAGATGACACCCGAAGTGACACCCTCTCAACACCACACGCGCGAAGGCGCGATTGGAAATATCGTACCTCTGGAGGAAACGACGTCTTCTCCTCCCGACGGCAACACCGCGAGATGGACTGAGCCACTTCGTGAACAATATCGTGACACCGAGAGCACATATGCAAACTATACCAGCACGGGAGTTGCAGGCGCGAGATTCTCGTCCGTATCTGGCAGCAAAACTGATGACTCGAGAGAAGGTGGACAAAGAGACCGGAAAAGTACGTAACTGGTACATGCTAGAAAATAGAGATATTAGCTACAATTACTGTTTTAGCTTAAACAGCGTGCAATTTTGATGTGGTACTTCAGTAACATGACAAACCCATACAGGTGGCACCATCAACGCAAAACGAACAAGGCCGAAATCTGCGTCGTTCCACGGTATCCTTCCGTCCGACAGATTAGGCAGCGTTGACGGTGAACGTGCTCTTGTCCCTCGTTCCAAGTCATATACAGAATACTGGCTGAAGACTGTTTCTCTCTACAAGGAAGTCTCAACCTGCCAAATCTCACCTTCAACGGATTCTTCGGGTGACATTATGGAAACCGAATCCATGGCTCATGTGCTGCATGGCTTGCGCGACACGAGACAGGGAGCAACGTTGGAGGAGATCGAACTCGAAAACTTCATCCGCGAAAACCAGATGAATCCACTTCTGAAGACCTTCTTGTACATGCATAAAACTGCGTACCAGACATCTGTAACGCGGGATACACCGAAATCAACCACGTACGTGAGCTACGACTTACAAGGTACTCCCATTTCTTCCAATTTCCCGCAACCATATGAACCGAACGAGATTATACCGAAGACTGACTCCCCTACTTCACTAGAAATTAAGCAACCAAATATCGAAACCGACAGGAAGAAATCATCCAGTTTGCAGCCCAGCGCAGACTACCGCATTATTCCCGCTCCTCCACAGTGCGACAGTACGTCGGAGGCAACAATCATTCTCGAGTGCGACCGGGGCAGGCGCTTTTATGATGCCGAACGTCAGAGTGAAATCTTCTCACCCAACACTGCAACCACCATCGCAGAGCAAGCCAGTTTCGAAGACAGCTCTAGCAGCGGTCCTCCAAAATCGCTCAAGAAAACGCTGCGAAAAACGCTGCGAAAAACGGCGCCGTACCGTACGCCGTTCCCTCTCTGCAGCAGTTCGCGGTCGAGCGCCGTGGCTCCGATCAGTCTGAGAATGTTGAGACGTACGAACTCGACGGAATACATGACGCCGTCTATGACGCAAGGTCGTAGCCGAATGGGGCATTCGGTCGAAGAGGAAAAACCGTTGAAGAAGTGCGTGAGCGCCCTTTCGTACCTTGAGAAAAACCGTCTTTGGAAACCTGATTCGTTGCCCTTTCAGCGGTGGCTGAACGCGGCCAGGAGGGCGTCGTTAAGGCCTGGCGATGGAGGGACTGTCCTGGACGAGTCGGGACGCCCATCTTCGCAAGATATGATAACGTCGAGCGAGTCGTCTGAGGAGGAAGAGATGCATAGCTTGGCGTCTACTACGATGCAGAGTTATACGAACGAAGAAGGTACGGAAGACGAAGAAATATTTTGAAGTGTTCATCATTATAATAAACCTATGGATAGTGGTTTGAAACTGTTATCAATATAGGAAACAGACCCTTGACGCCGATGTTCAAGAGTTAGTATCTCGCGAAGTATATATAGAACAATAGTATGTATTTCCCCGAACACCGTGACACCAAAGCCTCAGTCATACGGACTGACATCGTGTGTAGCTAAGGAACGGTACAAACAATACAGTACAATACAAATTACAGGCAGGTTTAACAATCCTTAGAGACTAGTGAGGGCATGAAAATTTGCACCCGCGCCGCACGAGCACCTGCAGCAATGTCTTTGGTGCAACCGCATCTGCACATCCGGACGCGTACTCGCATACCCGCAGACATACCCGCAGCCCAATGCGTACGCAGGTTTCAATTATGCCAGATCGTCAGAGCACGAAATGATTTATTGGTGCTGGGGACACTGCCCGTTAGCGAGCCATTTTTCCAATGCGCTGTCGCTGTGGTGACTGCTCCCATGGTTGCCAGCTTACTGACGCGAACCGTACCAGTCGTGGTGCCGATCTTGATAGCCCCATGCGGCAAACATAGTTAATGAGTAAGCATAGAATACTGTGCTAGCAAATGAGAAAGCTGTCATCTCACACACCACGGAAGGTGTGCATATTGGGGGGGGAGCGAAGAACATCTTGGAAAATATTTTGGCCAAATGTTCGTAATGAATCTGATCGTGCACCAAAAGCTAACGGGCTTTCTTTGCGCCTACGGGTATTGCGGGTATTCCCGCATAATCCGCGGAGGCAGTGCTGGTCTACCCGCGCATTACCCGCAACCCGCGATGACACGGAAATGTGTATGCCCGCCAAGAACAAACTTGCGCGGGTAACCGCGGGACTCGCACCCGCATTCATCTTTAACGATACTACAGCCTCCTCTCGGAGGCCATGTATAGGAGTTGAACACAAGTATACAATAAATACGGCACTTTACGCACGGGTTGGCTCGCGACGTGAAGCCCCGAGTTATTACTTTACGCGCGATACACAACAATTTTACAACATTCCAGGGTTACCACGGACATTGTACATATACACTCTAAAAAAAAGAGGTAGACATTTCTACCCATCTCCGTGGAGCTGTATTGCAACCACATTTCTACTTAAACCAACTTTACCTTTTGGGTAGAACTGCAGACGAACGAGCAGATGAGCAGAGTAGAAACTGTCGTTCTACCAGCTTGGGTAGGAAGTTCTACCTTTTCTCTGTCTTTCGTTTCTTTTTTCTTTTTCTTTTTTTTCTTTTTTTTTTTTTCTTAGAGCAAATGTGAGAAAGAGTAAGGGAAACGGGGACGCCGCCGCTTATATCGGCGGAGGAGACTGCGTGCGAGGATGCGGATTGACCCGAAATGGTAGAGGTACTGTCGTTCTATACCAGCTTGGGTAGGAAATTTTACCTTTTTTTGTTATGGGGTTGTAGAGGCGGAATCGCGGCGTATAAACACAGTGTACCTTTTAAACAATTAGAAAATGCATCAATCGAAGGTGCGGTGACAAGGACAACACTATCTGGCAGTGCGTTCCATTCCGATATAAAGCGTAGAAAAACAAAAACAAAAAGGTTACTTGAAAGCATCTATTCTGCTGAGAGAGCTGAGAGGATGGCGGCTAGCTGGTGAAGGTTCATAGTGATGGGAAACCTTATCTGTGTGTCTTATCTTTTATCGTCTTTTAGAGTCCTCAAGCTCGAGGACTATGGATCTATTCCTTCAGATGTCTTGAATTAGTATTACGGAGAATCTGTTGTTGCAATGATTGAGTATACAAGTCTACGTTACTTTTTACACCATGATTTGCATGTGATTGCATGTTTTGCATACATGTGAGCATAGCAAGCGTAATCGATACACCCTCCTTTTTATTTGCAAAGTATTTGCGTGCATCTTCCACTTTCTTCTTCCACTTTCGGAAACTTCAAGGACGTCCATCGCACCTCGCTACACAGGTTGTGTATTATTGTAGCACATAAAATCGATCCAAGCGCGTGCTGCTTTGTCCTCGGTACCAGGTGTACACCACCGTGTCGTCACAGTGTCGTTTCATCGCGTTCACCGAGACGCTTTCCCCAGTCGTCGAACTTGTCATTCCTCCTTGTCAGTTACACCTCTCAGTTGCCTCAGTTACCTCTTCAGTTCCAAGACGGTGCCTTAAGCTTCCTTCCTTGGCATTAAAGCGATGCCATTTATTGTGTGCACAGATGGCACCGAACAGCAGGTCTGGTCTCATTTGACCAGGAGGAGGCTTTTGATGAGGTGCGGTTGCATATACAGTCCAAAATCGTCCTTAAAGCGAATCGTCCATATTATCGAATACCAAGGAAATAACAAAAAATTCACAAGGTTTCTTGAAAAATATTCTCGAATTAGTGCCTGCTTGAAGGACCATTGGCTTAGCGTTGCTGAAGTCGTCGACGCCAGAGCCTGACAACTTGCCTTGACAACTGCACCGCCTCTGTTCTCGTAAGCTACAACTCCTTGCACCAGGATGAGTCGCCATACAGCACCATGACGTCATACAGCATTTTCCAGGCTCTTCACGCCCGCAAATAACCCCCTTTCCTCTTATAGTTCTTGTGGACGGTTGCGAAGGAGGGGGCATAGGTCCCTAAACGCAACGGAACGTCTTACTTTCAAAAATTCTCCTGTAGAACGTGGGGAGAGGCTTACCCTCCACACTGACTACATAGACTACCATAGATTATGATCTGTACCGTGCTGGACCGTCCATTGTCCGAAAAGCGAGTTTTCATATTAACGGTCCTCACAAAAATCGTACATAATTCGAGTTGTCCATATTAACGGGGCCCATATTAACGAGGACAGGCTGTACCCAGTAATGCAGGCCGTTGGTTTTATTCCCGTGGTAGTGGGATAAATCAACACCACCTAGAAGAGAAGGCCTCTCCAATATCCCCTCGCCTTCGCCATATAAGTCAGCCTACCCGCATGGTTTCTCTCCAATGAAGCGCGTGTCGTCTCCTTCGCCGGGACACATCTTTCGTGGGATTGGCCGACGCCTATCCGAGTAGGATGACATTACGCTGCGGAGCGCTACGGAGCTGCGCTGAGCTTCTGTCCAGGTGGTGTTGGATTTTATACCCCGGACTTTCGGCTTGCACTGAAGTGAAAGGGGGAGGGGGACACTTCTCAGTGGCACAAGTACACCACAGGCATGGTTCCCTGGTTCCAACCTAACGCCAGATGCTAGTTGTGCTATGTGCTAGTTCTATGCGGCAAATTAGTGAACGCACTATTCATGCGAACAAAAGTCTATGAGTTGATGCCTGGAGAGCGAAGTCAATGGGGATGTTAACGAGAAGTTGTGACCGGTTACACTGATATGTGGTTCAGTATATCGTGGACGCATTTTAGTGCGCGTCAGGGTAATCAAGGAAAATACTATTGTTCTATACACGTTGCTATTTCGCGAGGTTCAAACGCTCTCACATCGGCGTCAACGGTATGTTTCCCATATTGATCCAATCAATTCAATTCAATCCACTATACATTGGTTTATTATAACGATGAACACTTCAAGCTATTTCTTCGCCTTCCGTACCAGCTTCGTCCATAGTTTGCATCGTAGTAGACGCCAAGCTATGCATCTCTTCCTCCTCAGACGACTCGCTCGACGTTATCATATCTTGCGAAGACGGGCGTCCCGACGCATCCAGGACAGACCCTCCATCGCCAGGCCTTAACGACGCCCTCCTGGCCGCGTTCAGCCACCGCTGAAAGGGCAACGAGTCCGGTTTCCAAAGACGGTTTTTCTCAAGGTACGAAAGGGCGCTCACGCACTTCTTCAACGGTTTCTCCTCTTCGACGGAATTCCCTATTCGGCTACGACCTTGTGTCATAGACGGCGTCATGTATTCCGTCGAGTTCGTACGTCTCAACATTCTGAGACTGATCGGAGCCACGGCGCTCGACCGCGAACTGCTGCAGAGAGGGAACGGCGTACGGTACGGCGCTGTTTTTCGCAGCGTTTTCTTGAGCGATTTTGGAGGACCGCTGCTAGAGCTGTCTTCGAAACTGGCTTGCTCTGCGATGGTGGTTGCACCGTTGGGTGAGAAGACCTCACTTGGACGTTCCGTATTATAAAAGCGCCTGCCCCGGTCGCAGTCGAGAATGATTGTTGCCTCCGACGTACTTTCGCACTGTGGAAGAGCTGGAATAATGCGGTAGTCTGCGCTGGGCTGCAAACTGGATGATTTCTTCCTGTCGGTTTCGATATTTGGTGGTTTAATTTCTAGTGAAGTCGGGTAGTCCGTCTTCGGTATAATCTCGTTCGGTTCATATGGTTGCGGGACATTAGAAGAAATGGGCGTACCTTGTAAGTCGTAACTCACGTACGTGGTTGACTTGGGTGTATCCCGCGTCACAGATGTCTGGTACGCCGTTTTATGCATGTACAAGAAAGCCTTCAGAAGTGGATTCATCTGGTTTTCGCGAATGAAGTTTTCGAGGTCGATCTCCTCCAACGTTGTTCCCTGTCTTGTGCCGTCCAAGCCATGCAGCACATGAGCCATGGATTCGGTTTCCATAACGTCGCCCGAAGGATCCGTTGAAGGTGAGATTTGGCAGGATGAGACTTCCTTGTAGAGGGAAACAGTCCTAAGCCAATATTCTGTATACGACTTGGAACGCGGGACGAAAGCAGGTTCACCATCAACGCTGCCTAGTCTGTCGGATGGAAGGATGCCGTGGAATGACGCAGATTTCGGCCTCGTTCGTTTTGCGTTGGTGAAGCCACCTGTATAGGTTTCTCATATTACTGAAGTCAAATATCAGAGCTGCAAGCTATTTAAGCTAAAGCAGTGTAACTGTAGCTAATATCTCTCTTTTTCGAGCATGTAGCTATTACGTACTTTTCCGGTCTCTTTGTCCACCTTCTCTCGAGTCATCGGTTTTGCTGCCTGACACGGACGAAAATCTCTCGACTGCAACTCCCGTGGTGGTGTAGTTTGCATATGTGCTCTCGGTGTCACGATATTCTTCTCGAAATGGCTCAGTCCATCTGGCGGTGTTGCCGTCGGGAGGAGAAGACGTCGTTTCCTCCAGAGGTACGGTATTTCCAATCGCGCCTTCGCGCGTGTGGTGTTGAGAGGGTGTCACTTCGGGTGTCATATGTTGTACTCCTGCTGCGTTCTTGAGAACATTTTTCCTGTATTCTTTTAGGAGCAATTTAGGAATCGGAGGGACCCAGCTCATTGTTTTAGTGTCTTGATCTCGATGTTTTTCAGGTGGTCGTCGCCTTCTCGGGCTAAATGGGAATCGCGTATCAACAGAACGACGAGGTTTTTCGCAATCGTTAGACACTATGTTAGATTCCGATGAATTAACGACAGTAACTTGAGATAAGAACTTCGTCATTTCTTTCTCTTCCAAGTGAACATAACCGTCTTCATCCAAGCTATCTTCCGTCGTCTGAGTCGTCGTCATTGCAGCAGTGGTGGTATCCTCTGACGACGAAATCTCACTCCCGGGGGCGTCACCATCAGGTCCATGAATGTCCACGTCTGGGAAGCTTAATTCCGTGTAAAACCTTCTCGTAGATGTCGACGATGTTTCTTGCGTAACTGTGTTGTCAGCTGTCGTAGCCGTGGTCGTCGTTTGTCCAGGTGAGTCTTTCGAAGATGAAGAAGTTTGCCGAGTTCCTGATGACGGCTGCTGGCCGAATCCATCCGCTGTGTTAGCTTCACCGCTCGACCGCGCAGTTGTAAATTCATACTCTCGTTTAACAGAGTTCGTCGATGGTGATTCTGGAGCAATAAGCTTGTTGCGTGTCGAAGTACCAGAGCTTTCCCTATTCACCTTTTCCAATGGCTCATGGGTGAGCGCTAGCAAGTTTTCGTGTTCGAAAGGCACCGGAGGAGCCGTTGTGCTCTGGATCGACGGCACCCCATGTGTTGCGAGCTGAAGAACATGGGCGTACTCTTCTTCCAAAATTTCCTTCAGGATATTTTTCAAGTCGCCTCTTCGTAGGCGCGAAAGTGGCTGACTGAATGCTTCCAGATCAGCTTTAGGCGCGGTGGAATTTCCTTTGGGATTAATATCAACTTTGGAAACCTCACTGGTACTTAGGAAGCCCTCGTTCAAAAGCACGTCTTGCATCAAGTCGTAACCGCACACAGCCTCCTGCGTAGCTTTTGCTTCTGGTAACTTCCTGTTGTCTTCTACAGCTATGGCTCGACTTGGTCCTACGACTCTGTTTAAGCACTGGATGATGTCGTTCTCGGTGATTGTCAACTTGACCTCTTCGCATGCCTTTCGAGGTGGAGATAACTTAGCTGTAGTGTCATTTAGTATAGCGGTCGATGCGACTGTTTGGAGGTTCTTCTCAACGATCTCTTCAACTTTGCTGCATGCCATATCTTGTCTTGGTGTATTTAACAGAAAGAGCGCAGGACATTGAATATCTGAAGGGGGGCTACTTGAGGTGGGATCTACGTATGCGGCAGCAGTGCCTGTCCTAATCACTTTTTCGTGGTAGGAATGCGCATATTCTTTCACTTCGCTCGAATGCCCCGAAAAGCACAGAATAGTGCTTTCTTCAACGGGCGTTCTGTCACAAGCGTCCACTTTCTGCAGCACGTCTTTGCAACCCCAGCCATGAATGTACGTACAGGACCTATTGAGAAGCCTGGACGTCGACGGATTAGGCATGTATGACCCTAGTTCCAGTCGTGACAACGAAAATGAACTATCTTGTGTGTGATATTGTAAACCTCCTCTCTTTCTTGAATAAGGGGGTAGAAGAACTCACTTGTTCCTCTTCTTCTTAGGTATCCAGGTTTCCAGGTTAAGTAGTGGCGTTTCTTCTTCGGCTTGCAGACCTACGACCTCGTCTTTTATCGGGAATAAAACGATTTTAGGTGGCTTCTTAAGAAGCTTCTTTGGTATACTGCAGAGCGAGGTTTCTTCCCTGACTTGCAAGGCATTGTCAGAGTCAATGTAGTGTACCCTTGGGTGTACCATTTTTGTGAATCCACCAACACCTGACTGTGTTCTATCAACCTCCCCATTGTTTTGCAAGGAATCATTTATCGAGGGACAATCTGCAGTAGCTACAGTCGGAGCCTTGCCTGCAAGGTACGCCTTCAGACTATCCCTAGGACGATTGTGAAGGTCCACATCACTCGAAATCGGCTCCAGAACCAGTTTTGCCGAATCGGATATCGGCAGGGTCGTCGTCGGAATGAACTTACGTTGTCTCATAAAACGATTGGGGTCGGAACAAGAGTGAAATGATTCGGTCGTCGGATTATCTTGTCGTTCCTCTCTAAGAAGGTAACACCTTTTTGGAAGACGATCGGGTGTCTGTGTAACAGGAAAAGCATCGATGGTTGCAGGGGTGCTTTGATGAGTCTGCAAGCGAGGAACACCATAGACTGGAGGCTCCGGAAAATTTCTACCGACCCGATGTTCGGAGACCGTATCGCTTATTCGAATTCGCTTATGTGGATCCTTCGAGACAGAGTGTGGAGTTAGAATTCGACATAGGGTGGACACATCCGCGTACGTCTTGCCTTTTGCTTCGCCGCACCCTTTATCGAGAGAAGGAAGCAGCTCCACGGTTTTATTTCTTGGAATAGCGCTGGACGTCCGACAGGAATCTCCGAAAGACACTTGGTCAACGCTGGGGGCTTCCTGCGCCACCATAGTGTGTAGCTTCTGGCGTAGCTTGAGCAGAGTTCGAGAATACACGGCTCGGACTGTATCAGAAAACTTGCCCTCGTCAACTTCTACTCTGCATTCGTCTCCTTCGATTCTGCGGAGCCCAGCTTGGCTGCTTTGCGGGTTTGAGAGCTGGTCTATAACTATCTGCATAATGTGTTCTAGGTCCGCGTTCAAGTTGAGATCTCGTCTTTTCTCGTCGTCCCCGTGCTTTGGCGATGGTGGGTCCGCATTCACTTCGGCGTGTTCAATATGCGGCACAAGGACATCGTCAGCTTGCCTTTGAGAATCCAGAGATGTCGCCATATTTGGAGTGGTAACTGGGGAGGTCTGTTGCAACGGCTCGACTGACTTCTTAGTAATCTTCGACCTGTGTGATGTTGTCGCTCCCAATGAAGTATTTGCTGTTGTTGGAGACTCTTCTTGAGAAAGCTGTCGCGTTGCTCTGCGAAGGTGACATTCCAACGAAGCCATGTCCTCAAAGTCCAACGGTTCGTATGGCACGTGGACATCGACCACAACCGTGCTCTCATGGGAGGTTCTGGTAGGCCTGGTAGGCCGGATTTCGATTAGACTTTGCATCTGCGGAGAGAGCACGGGCTTTCGAAGTACCATATCTTGTATCTTATCTTTGCAGTCATTGAAAATGCGCTTGATGCCTTTGCTTAACAGGACCATCGAAGGATCATCCGCGTGATGTCGCCATCGATAACGACCATGTGGTCCTTCGTCGCTATCTTGGTGTCGGCCTTCTCTGACAATTATGATCCTGAAACAAATTGTGAGGGTATACCGGACTTTGCCACTCGATGACTCTTCCTTGAGACCGCATAACACGGTCTAGCTGAATGTAATGAACGATATCCCTAGAGGCTTTATGTGATGTGCTCTACCGAGACGTTACCTGGCTACAAGAGCTGCAAAGCCTGCGATAGCTCCGATGCTCATGAGAAGCATGGCAAACACGTTGGCCGTCTGGAAAGTAGTATTGGATGCTGAATCTGTGCGGAAAGAAGAAAGTTAAGATGAGCACTTAACAGGATGTGTGTCTAACCTGGGATGCACAGGTCCTTTCTTTTCATAACGTTCGGTGGCGAGCAGGTGCAGATCTGGTTCACACATTCCACATAAGGGTTGAGGAACGCACATTCGGCGGTGTCCGCGCAGTCTTCAAAGATCAGGCGAGCTGGACAATTAGGACATTGTTTTTACTACCCGTCTTTGTTCAACTCGCTGTTGCATAGCGACGGTAAAATCATACTCTTCGCTAAAACAGAGCTGGACTCCACTACACTGAATATGTGTCCAACGCATCTTACCAGAGACACATCTTGGCTGGTCGTGCTCCACTACACGAACAGGTGTGGTGTCGGGGCACTGACAGGTTCCTGTCGAGCCTTGCTTCTCGATGTTGCACACTTGGCCCAAGACTTGCACGCAGTCGAAGTCGTCCGAGCACCGCTTGCCTGTCTTGTGCTTCGCAGTATCTGGAATATAACGTAGCACAATTGAGTTCTTCGGGGCTTTCGCCGCTGTGTGTGTAAGTAACCAGTAGCGGTATCTCTACTGAAACGCCGAGTGAACGAAATACACCCTGATCTCTGACGTGTGCGTCGCAACGGGGTATTCGCCCTCTCTTTTTGAAAGTGGGCAGAAGGAGGTAACTTCGCCAATAATCCTGTTGGCTACCGTGGTACAGGGCGCATCCCAATGAAGCCTACTGAGGGATGCTCGCATGTTTTCTGTGGCGGGTAGTTCTCTTGGACTACCCAAATCCCAGAGCAATAAGGTTAGGGCACCGCTCTCTCTCCTGTACCACCATCATCTCTCCCACCCCTCTTGCAGGGTGCAACGAGCCGCCACTCCAGAGTAGGCTGACCGCAGCTTCCCCTTACATCACCTCAGCGCCACCCACCACAGAGAAGTAGCATTCTGTAGAAGCGTTTGATACGAGGATGTTCTACACACCAGTATGCACTTTTTAAGTGGCCAGTAAGCGGTGACATGTTCTTAAGTTGATGTTAACATTGCCTTGAGTTTGGCCTGCTCCTGCTATGTTCTTAAGATTTCATCCGAAGGTGCGTAAGGTTATTTTAAGAAAACTTGCAATAAGTTGGCGCAGGAGATGGTTCGTGGATGAAAAGAACTTCTTCCCTCGCCTGTCGCTTCCCCGTAGAGTTCTCCATTTGCCATTGGAGGGTTTCTTGAATATCAGTTTTGAAACTGAAATTGGAGAATGAGAGCAGAGTTAATCTTGTTGCCATCTAGTCATTTGGCCTCACTCTAAGCCTAATTCAAGCAAGAATTCGAGATGCTCGTCCTAAAGTGGTCACGTCAACTGTGATGCTTTCAACCTTTAGGTGCTTCGTTTAGTACATCGTTCTTTTGTCAACATTAACTCGTACCCTAGCTTTAAAACCGCTTTAAGCTCACATGTGAGGCGGGCGCTTCAATTGCGGGACATCCAT
Source organism: Ornithodoros turicata (assembly GCF_037126465.1). Classification (NCBI taxonomy): domain Eukaryota; kingdom Metazoa; phylum Arthropoda; class Arachnida; order Ixodida; family Argasidae; genus Ornithodoros; species Ornithodoros turicata. Next base: position 38,384 of record NW_026999497.1, on the reverse strand, counting down.
CTCAAGATCTGGTGACTTTCGACGTGTGGGTTTTGAAGACACAGTCTGCTGCCTCACCCTCCAAGCGAGAAGGACCAGAAGAACGCGCACAACATGCATTCCCGCTTTCTGCGCGAGTACAACAACAGCAGTGTACATAGCAAAACGGTCCTTGAGAGGTGAACTTAACCTGCCTGGTTCGTCGTGAAAGAGGAAGAAATATTTTGGAAGGAGTCAGAAGACGCAGCCTACTCTGCTAGTGGAAGGAGTCCACTTATGAAATTGAATGTAGAAGGAAGAAATAGCTTGGAGGTCCTGGTGATGAATGTGCTGGAATAGAATTACCTAAACACCCGCTGCGGTTTTCTGAATGGTTCGTTCGGTGGAGTGAGATCACGAGGAAGTTTCTTCCTCTTCTTCTTCTTCTACACGCATTCCTTCTGACAAGAAGACTATATGCTGCTGCCATGTAGGTCGAACCGAAAAGTCTCCAGCCCTGATCACCTTCCAGTTTAATTTCACAAAAGCTTCTGGTTGACAGTGCGGCAGCTTTTGACTTTGGTATTTAATAGTTCTTAGGCTGATGGCCTCCTGTGTCCTCTTCCAAGCGGGAAACTGTTGTGACACTAGTCTGCAAGAATCCGTCCCGCAAATGGGGCCTGAATGCTCACAGACTTGTGTCTAGTAATGTCCCCTGAAATCAGCCTCGGGGGGGGGGGGGGGGAGGGGGGTTCGAATATGAATACATGTTTGTAGGTGTGTGCATTGGAGCTCTATTTGACAACTTCAGAAATTCAGGGTGGATGTTGCAAAACAACCAAGGTGGGTGTCGGAAAATCCCTGTCAGTACCACTACTCGGTACACCATATGAAATTATTTCGAACGCAATCCTGCTGAGAATTGCTCTAGTCCTTAATTGTTATCCCTCCTTCTCAGGCATGTGCAGTCCCTGAACGGTCCCTCAAGCTTAATTCCTTGACATTAAGCAATCTTTTAACGCAACAGTTACAAAAAAACGGCAACTTTTGTCCGTTTTGATCAGAACAAGACTTTTGGTATGGTACACACCACGAGCGCATGTACGAGTGTGAAAATTGCTGTTTTGGTACCTGCTGCGCCCAATAAATGGCATCACGTAATGACAAGGAATGAAGCTTGAGGGACCGTTCAGGGACCCCATATGCCTGAGAAGGAGGGACACCGATTAAGCCCAAGGACCAGAGGCCCAGGATTGCGTTCGAAATAATCTTGTAGCCTGAATCGAGTAGAGACACAGGCAAGGATTTCGCTACAGCCGCCTTGGTTGTTTTGCAAAATCCCCCCTGGAATTTCTGAGGTTGCCCAATACAGCTCACCTATGCGCACATCCACAAACATGTATCCATATACATACCCCCCCCCCCCCCGTCAAGAAAAAGGTCGATTTCAGGGGCCATTACTAGTCACAGGTCTGTGAGCACTCAGGCCCCATTTGCGGGACAGATTCTTGCAGAGTAGTGCCATAACAGTCTCCCACTTGGAAGAGGACACAGCAGGCCACCAGTCAAGCGACTATTAAATAGTAAATTCAAAAGCCGGCGCAGTGTCGACCAGAAGCTTTTGTGAAATTAAACTGGAAGGTGATCCGGGTTGGGAGACATTTCGGTTCGACCTTCACGGCAACAGCATATTATAGTCTTCTTGTCAGAAGGAATGCATGAAGAAGTAGAAGAAGAAGGAACTTCCTCGTGATCTCACTCCATGTAACGAACCATTTAGAAAACCCCAACGCCTGTTCAGGTGGAATTCTCGTAATTCTCTTCCAGCACATTCATCACCAGGACCTCCAACCTATTTGCTCCTCCGTCATTCAATTTCATAAGTCGACTCCTTCCACTAGCAGAGTAGGCTGTGTCTTCTGCCTCTTTCCCAAATATTTCTTCCTATTTCAAGAAGAAGCAGGCAGGTTCAAGTTCACCACTCCAGGACCGTTTTGCTATGTACACTGTTGTTGTTGTACTTGCGCAGAAATCGGGAATGCATATTGTGCGCGTTCTTCTGATCCTTCTCGCTTGGAGGCCAAGGCAGCAGACTGTGTCTTCGAAACCCTTACGTCGGAAGGCAGCAGATCTCGAGATGGATGCCCCGCAATTGAAGCGCCCGCCTCACATGTGAGCTTTAAGTGGTTTTAAAGCTAGGGTACGAGTTAATGTTGTCAAAACAACGAAGCATCTGAAAGTCATCCAGTGGAGCACAAGTGTGAAAGGACAGTTCACGTGACCATTTCTTTGCGAACATCTCGAACCCTTACTTGAATTACATTTAGAGTGAGGCCAAATGTCTAAATTGCAACAGAATTAACTCTGCTCACTTTCTGTACTTTCAGTTTTAAAACTGATATTCAAGAGAGCCTCCAATGGCGAATGGAGAACTCTGCGGGGAAGCGACAGGCGAGGGAAGAAGTTCTCTTCGTCCATAAACCAACTCCTGCGCCAACTTATTGTAAGTTTTCTTAAAATAACCGCACTTTCGCAGCCAACCTTAAGAGCATGTCACCGTGTACTAGCTACTTAAAAAGTGCATACTCGTGTGTAGAACATGCTCTTTTCGAACGGATCTACAGAGTGCTACTTCTCTGTGGTGGTGGGTGGTGGTAAGGTGATGTAGGAGGAAGGTGCGGTCACCGTATACTCTGGAATGGCGGCTTGTTGCAGCCAGGGGAAGGACAAGAGGGGTGGAGAGATGGTGGTACAGAAGAGGAAAGGGTGCGCTAACCCTCTTGCTCTGGGGTTTGGGTAGTACAAGAGAACTACCCACCACGGAAAACTTGCAAGCATTGGGATGCGCCTTGTACCACGGTAACCACCAGGATTATTAGCGAAGTTACCCGCGATGTGACACTTCTCTCCATTTTCGAAAAGAGACGGTACATTTCGTTCACTCGGCGTTTCAGAAGACACACCGCTATCATTGTCTGGTTACCTACACACACAGCCGCGAAAGGCCCGAAAAACGCTATTTTGTTACGTTATATTCCAGATACTGCGAAGCACAAGACAAGCAAGCGGTGCTCGGACGACTTCGACTGCATGCGAGTCTTGGGCCAGGTGTGCAACATCGAGAAGCAAGGCTCGACGGGAACCTGTCAGTGCCCCGACAGCACACCTGTTCATGTAGTGGAGCACGACCAGCCAAGATGTGTCTCTGGTAAGAAGCCTTGGACACATATTCAGTGTAGTCTCTGTTTTAGCGAAGAGTATGATTTTACCGTCGCTATGCAACAGCGAGTTGAACAAAGACGGGTAGTAAAAACAATGTCCTAATTGTCCAGCTCGCCTGATCTTTGAAGACTGCGCGGACACCGCCGAATGTGCGTTCCTCAACCCTTATGTGGAATGTGTGAACCAGATCTGCACCTGCTCGCCACCGAACGTTATGAAAAGGAAGGACCTGTGCATCCCAGGTTAGACACATATCCTGTTAAGTGCTCGTCTTAACTTTCTTCTTACCGCACAGCTTCAGCATCCAATACTACTTCCCCGGCGGCCAACGTGTTCGCCATACTTCTCATGAGCATCGGAGCTATCGGAGGCATTGTAGCTCTTGTGGCCAGGTAACGTTTCGGCAGATCATAGCGCGTAAAGCATAACGCCTCTAGGAATATTGTTTACATTCAACTAGACCGTGTTGAGCTATTTGGTCTCAGGGAGGAGTAATCGACTAGCAAAGTCCGGTATACCTTCACAATTTGTTCCAGGATCATAATTGGCAAAGAAGGTCGACACCAAGATAGCGACGAAGAGCCACATGGTAGTTATCGGAGGCAACGCCACACGGATGATCCTCCGATGGTCCTGTTAAGCAAAGGCATCAAGCGCATTTTCAATGACTGCAAAGATAAGATACAAGATATGGTACTTCGAAAGCCCGTGCTCTCTCCGCAGATGCAAAGTCTAATCGAAATCCGGCCTACCAGGCCTACCAGAACCTCCCATGAGAGCACGGTTGTGGTCGACGTCCACGTGCCATACGAACCGTTGGACTTTGAGGACATAGCTTCGTTGGAATCTGACCTTCGCAGAGCAACGCGACTGCTTTCTCAAGAAACGTCTCCAACAACAGCAAATACTTCACTTAGAGTGACAACGTCACACAGGGCGAAGATTTCTGAGAAATCAGTCGAACCATTGCAACAGACCTCCCCAGTTACCACTCCAAACATGGCGACATCTATGGATTCTCAACAGCAAGCTGGCGATGTTGTTGTGCCGCATATTGAACACGCCGAAGTGAATGCGGACCCACCATCGCCAAAGCACGGAGACGACGAGAAAAGCCGAGATTTCAACTTGAACGCGGACCTAGAACACATTATGAGGATAGTTATAGACCAGCTCTCAAACCCGCAAAGCAGCCCAGCTGGGCTCCGCAGAATCGAAGGAGACGAATGCAGAGTAGAAGTTGACGCGGGCACGTTTTCTGATACAGTCCGAGCCGTGTATTCTCGAACTCTCCTCAAGCTACGCCAGAAGCTACACACTATGGCGGCGCAGGAAGCCCCCAGCGTTGACCAAGTGTCTTTCGGAGATTCCTCTCAGTCGTCCAGCGCTATTCCAAGAAATAAAACCATGGAGCTGCTTCCTTCTCTCGATAAAGGGTGCGGCGAAGCGAAAGGCAAAACGTACGCGGATGTGTCCACCCTATGTCGAATTCTAACTCCACACTCTGTCTCGAAGGATCCACGTAAGCGAATTCGAATAAGCGATACGTTCTCCGAACATCGGGTCGGTAGAAATTTTCCGGGGCCTCCAGTCTACGGTGTTCCTCGCTTGCAGACTCATCAAAGCACCCCTGCAACCATCGATGCTTTTCCTGTTACACAGACACCCGATCGTCTTCCAAAAAGATGTTACCTTCTTACAGACGAACGACAAGATAATGCGACGACCGAATCATTTCACTCTTGTTCCGACCCCAATCGTTCTATGAGACAACGTAAGTTCATTCCGACGACGACCCTGCCGATATCAGATTCGGCAAAACTGGTTCTGGAGCCGATTTCGAGTGATGTGGACCTTCACAATCCTCCTAGGGATAGTCTGAAGGCGTACCTTGCAGGCAAGGTTCCGACGGTAGCTACTGCAGATTGTCCCTCGGTAAACGATTCCTTGCAAAACAATGGGGAGGTTGATAGAACACAGCCAGGTGTTGGTGGATTCACAAAAATGGTACACCCAAGGGTACACTACATTGACTCTGACAATGCCTTGCAAGTCAGGGAAGAAACCTCGCTTTGCACTATACCGAAGAAACTTCTTAAGATGCCACCTAAAATCGTTTTATCCCCGATAGAAGACGAGGTCGTAGGTCTGGAAGTCGAAGAAGAAACACCACTACTGAACCTGAGAACTGTAACCAAAAAGAAAAGGAACAAGTCAATTCTTCTACCTCCTTATTCAAGAAAGAAAGCAGATTTACAAGATCGCACACAAGATAGTTCATTTCCGTTGTCACGACTGGAACTAGGGTCAGACATGCCTAATGCGTCGATGACGAGGCTTCTCAATAGGTCCCGTACGTCCATTCATGGTTGGGGTCGCAAAGCCGCGCTGCAGAAAGTGGACGCTTGTGACAGAACCCCCGTTGAAGAAAGCACTATTCTGTGCTCTTCGGGGCCTTCGAGTGAAGTGAAAGAATATGCGCATTCCTTCCATGTAACAGAAATTAGGACAGCCACTGCTGCCGCATACGTAGATCCCACCTCAAGTAGCCCACCGTCAGATATTCAATCTCCTGCGCTGTTTCTGTTAAATGCACCAAGACAAGATATGGCATGCAACAAAGTTGAAGAGATCGTTGAGAAGAACCTCCAAACAGTCGCATCGTCCGCGATACTAAATGACGCTACACCTAAGTTACCTCCACCTCAAAAGGCATGCGAAGAGGTCAAGTTGACAATCACCGAGAACGACATCATCCAGTGCTTAAACAGAGTCGTAGGACCAAATCGAGCCATAGCTGTAGAAGACAACAGGAAGTTCCCGGAAGCAAAAGCTACGCAGGAGGCTGTGTGCGGATACGACTTGATGCAAGACGTGCTTTTGAACGAGGACGTCCTCAGTACCAGTGACATTTCCAAAGTTGACATTCATCCCAAAGGAAATTCCACCGCGCCTAAAGCTGATCTGGAAGCATTCAGTCAGCCACTTTCGCGCCTACGAAGAGGCGACTTGAAAAATATCCTAAAGGAAATCTTGGAAGAAGAGTACGCCCATGTTCTTCAGCTCGCAACACATGGGGTGCCGTCGATCCAGAGCACAACGGCTCCTCCGGTGCCTTTCGAACACGAAAACTTGCCAGCGCTCACCCATTAGCCATTGACAAAGACGAGTAGGGAAAACTCTGGTACTTCGACACGAAAAACACTTATTGCTCCAGAATCACCATCAACGAACTCTGTTAAACCAGAGTGTGAATTTACAACTGCGCGGTCGAGCGGTGAAGCTAACACAGCGGATGGATTCGACCCGCAGCCGTCATCAGGAACTCGGCAAACTTCTTCATCTTCGAAAGACTCACCTGGACAAACGACGACCACGGCTACGACAGCTGACAACACGGTTACGCAAGAGACATCGTCTATATCAACGAGAAGGTTCTACACGGAATTGAGCTTCCCAGAGGTCGGCATAGACTCGATGCCTATTCATGGAGCTGATGGTGACGCCCCTGGAAGTGAGACTTCGTCGTCAGAGGATACCACCACGGCTGCAATGGCGACGACTGAGACGACGGAAGATAGTTTAGATCAAGGCGGTCATGTTCATTTGGAAGAGAAAGAAATGACAAAGTTCTTATCTCAAGTTACTGTCGTTAATTCATCAGAATCTAATATAGGGTCTAACGATTGCAGAAAACCCCGTCGTTCTGTTGATACCCGATTTCCATTTAGCCCGAGAAAGCGACGACCATCTGAAGAACATGGAGATCAAGACGCTAAAACGATGAGCTGGGTCCCTCCGATTCCCAAATTGCTCCTAAAAGAATACAGGAAAAATGTTCTCAAGAACGCAGCAGGAGTACAACAGATGACACCCGAAGTGACACCCTCTCAACACCACACGCGCGAAGGCGCGATTGGAAATATCGTACCTGTGGAGGAAACGACGTCTTCTCCTACCGACGGCAACACCGCCAGATGGACTGAGCCATTTCGAGAAGTACATCGTGACACCGAGAGCACATATGCAAACTACACCAGCACAGGAGTTGCAGGCGCGAGATTCTCGTCCGTATCTGGCAGCAAAACTGATGACTCGAGAGAAGGTGGACAAAGACACCGGAAAAGTACGTAACTGGTACATGCTAGAAAATAGAGATATTAGCTACAATTACTGTTTTAGCTTAAATAGTGTGCAATTTTGGTATGGTACTTCAGTAACATGACAAACCCATGCAGGTGGCACCATCAACGCAAAACGAACAAGGCCGAAATCTGCGTCGTTCCACGGCATCCTTCCATCCGACAGATTAGGCAGCGTTGACGGTGAACGTGCTGTTGTCCCTCGTTCCAAGTCATATACAGAATACTGGCTGAAGACTGTTTCTCTCTACAAGGAAGTCTCAACCTGCCAAATCTCACCTTCAACGGATTCTTCGGGTGACATTATGGAAACCGAATCCATGGCTCATGTGCTGCATGGCTTGCACGACACCAGACAGGGAGAAACGTTGGAGGAGATCGACCTCGAAAACTTCATCCGCGAAAACCAGATGAACCCACTTCTGAAGACCTTCTTGTACATGCATAAAACTGCGTACCAGACATCTGTAACGCGGGATACACCGAAATCAACCACGTACGTGAGCTACGACTTACAAGGTACTCCCATTTCTTCCAATTTCCCGCAACCATATGAACCGAACGAGATTATACCGAAGACTGACTCTCCTACTTCACTAGAAATTAAGCAACCAAATATCGAAACCGACAGGAAGAAATCATATAGTTTGCAGCCCAGCGCAGACTACCGCATTATTCCCGCTCCTGCACAGTGCGACAGTACGTCGGAGGCAACAATCATTCTCGAGTGCGACCGGGGCAGGCGCTTTTATGATGCCGAACGTCAGAGTGAAATCTTCTCACCCAACACTGCAACCACCATCGCAGAGCAAGCCAGTTTCGAAGACAGCTCTAGCAGCGGTCCTCCAAAATCGCTCAAGAAAACGCTGCGAAAAACGGCGCCGTACCGTACGCCGTTCCCTCTGTGCAGCAGTTCGCGGTCGAGCGCCGCGGCTCCGATCAGTCTGAGAATGTTGAGACGTACGAACTCGACGGAATACATGACGCCGTCTATGACACAAGGTCGTAGCCCAATAGGGCATTCCGTCGAAGAGGAAAAACCGTTGAAGAAGTGCGTGAGCGCCCTTTCGTACCTTGAGAAAAACCGTCTTTGGAAACCTGATTCGTTGCCCTTTCAGCGGTGGCTGAACGCGGCCAGGAGGGCGTCGTTAAGGCCTGGCGATGGAGGGTCTGTCCTGGATGAGTCGGGACGCCCGTCTTCGCAAGATATGATAACGTCGAGCGAGTCGTCAGAGGAGGAAGAGATGCATAGCTTGGCGTCTACTACGATGCAGAGTTATACGAACGAAGAAGGTACGGACGACGAAGAAATATTTTGAAGTGTTCATCATTATAATAAACCTATGGATAGTGGTTTGAAACTGTTGTCAATATAGGAAACAGACCCTTGACGCCAATGTTTAAGAGTTAGTATCTCGCGAAATAGTATATGTATATCGTAGAACAATAGTATACATTTCCCCGATCACCGTGACACCAAAGCATCAAAGTCATACGGACTGACATCGTGTGTAGGTAAGGAACGGTACAAACAATACAGGACAATACAAATTACAGGCAGGTTTAACAATCCTTAGAGACTAGTGAAGGCATGAAAATTTGCACCCGCGCCGCACGAGCACCTGCAGCAATGTCATTGGTGCAACCGCATCTGCACATCCGGACGCGTACTCTCATACCCGCAGACATACCCGCAGTCCAATGCGTACGCAGGTTTCAATTATGCCAGACGATCATCAGAGCACGAAATGATTTATTGGTGCTGGGGACACTACGCGTTAGCGAGCCACTTTTCCAATGCGCTGTCGCTGTGGTTACTGCTTCCATGGTTGCCAGCTTACTGACGCGAACCGTACCAGTCGTGGTGCCGAAAGATAGCCCCCATGCGGCAAACATAGTCAATGAGTAAGCAGAGAATATATGTGCTAGGAAATGAGAAAGCTGTCATCTCGCACACCACGGAAGGTGTGCATATTGGTGGGAGCGAAGAACGTCTTGGAAAGTATTTTGACCAAATGTTCGCAATGAATCTGATCGTGCACCAAAAGCTGACTGGCTTGCTTTGCGCCTTCGGGTATTGCGGGTATTCCCGCATAATCCGCGGAGGCAGTGCTGGTCTACCCGCGCATTACCCGCAACCCGCGATGACACGGAAATGTGTATACCCGCCAAGAACAAACTTGCGCGGGTACCCGCGGGACTCGCACCCGCATTCATCTTTAACGATACTACAGCCTCCTCTCGGAGGCCATGTATAGGAGTTGAACACAAGTATACAATAAATACGGCACTTTACACACGGGTTGGCTCGCGACGTGAAGCACCGAGTTATTACTTTACGCGCGATACACAACAACAATTTTACAACATTCCAGGGTTACCACAGACATTGTACAAAAAACAATCTAAGAAAAAGAGGTAGACTTTTCTACCCATCTCCGTGGAGCTGTATTGCAACCACATTTCTACTTAAACCAATTTTACCTTTTGGGTAGAACTGCAGATGACCGAGCAGATGAGCAGAGTAGAAACTGTCGTTCTACCAGCTTGGGTAGGAAGTTCTACCTTTTCTCTGTCTTTCTTTTCTTTTTTCTTTTTTTCTTAGAGCAAATGTGAGAAAGAAGAGTAAGGGAAACGGGGACGCTGCCGCTTATATCGGCGGAGGAGACTGCGTGCGAGGATGCGGATTGACCCGAAATGGTAGAGGTACAGTCGTTCTACCAGCTTGAGTAGGAAATTTTACCTTTTTTTGTTATAGAGTTGTAGAGGCGGAATCGCGGCGTATAAACACAGTGTACCTTTTAAACAACTAGAAAATGCATCAATCGAAGGTGCGGTGACTGACAACACTATCTGGCAGTGCGTTCCATTCCGATATAAAGCGTAGAAAAACAAAAACAAAAAGGTTACTTGAAAGCATCTATTCTGCTGAGAGAGCTGAGAGGATGGCGGCTAGCTGGTGAAGGTTCATAGTGATGGGAAACCTTATCTGTGTGTCTTATCTTTTATCGTCTTTTAGAGTCCTCAAGCTCGAGGACTATGGATCTATTCCTTCAGATGTCTTGAATTAGTATTACGGAGAATCTGTTGTTGCAATGATTAAGTATACAAGTCTACGTTACTTTTTACACCATGATTTGCATGTGATTGCATGTTTTGCATACATGTGAGCATAGCAAGCGTAGTCGATACACCCTCCTTTTTATTTGCAAAGTATTTGCGTGCATCTTCCACTTTCTTCCACTTTCGGAAACTTCAAGGACGTCCATCGCACCTCGCTACACAGGTTGTGTATTGTTGTAGCACATAAAATCGATCCAAGCGCGTGCTGCTTTGTCCTCGGTACCAGGTGTACACCACCGTGTCGTCACAGTGTCGTTTCATCGCGTTCACCGAGACGCTTTCCCCAGTCGTCGAACTTGTCATTCCTCCTTGTCAGTTCCACCTCTCAGTTACCTCAGTTACCTCTTCAGTTCCAAGACGGTGCCTTAAGCTTCCTTCCTTGGCATTTAAGCGATGCCATTTATTGTGTGCACAGATGGCACCGAACAGCAGGTCTGGTCTCATTTGACCAGGAGGAGGCTTTTGATGCGGTGCGGTTGCATATACAGTCCAAAATCGTCCTTAAAGCGAATCGTCCATATTATCGAATACCAAGGAAATAACAAAAAATTCAGGAGGTTTCTTGAAAAATATTCTCGAATTAGTGCCTGCTTGAAGGACCGTTGGCTTGGCGTTGCTGAAGTCGTCGACGCCAGAGCCTGACAACTTGCCTTGACAACTGCACCGCCTCTGTTCTCGTAAGCTACAACTCCTTGCACCAGGATGAGTCGTCATACAGCACCATGACGTCATACAGCATTTTCCAGGCTCTTCACGCCCGCAAATCAGGGTGTCGGAGCGAACCGAAAACCGGAACCGAAAACCGAAAAAAACCGCTATTTTGGTGCGAACCGGAACGGAATCGAAACCGTATACGTTTTTTTCGGTCAGGAGGGAAACGGAAAAATATATTTAACGATTTTCGGTCCAAGAAAAAAGCTTCGCCGGTTTGGACTACGGATAGGCGAATGAAACAGACGTCGTGTGCTCTGAAGTCATGTCATGGATACTATACGAGGGTTACGGTTACGGTGGAATGTATGTCGGTATAGTATGACCCTTAGGCTCCCTTTGTAATGGTTTATCGTTCGCGCACGCACACAGACTTAGAGGTACATGTGGCTCTGCCGTAGCATGCCGTAACATGTAGCAATGTGCCGTAGTGGTCGTTTTAATTTGATCCCCGCAAACTCTCCTCAACTAAACAGCAACCCAAGGGGGCTGCATAACGGCTTCTTTATAGGTAATGTCGCGCAACGCGTCCCTTGTTGGAGTGCAGCTAAGTTGAATACATTTACGTATACGCGAGGGCAAGCCTGTGCGAAGTGGCAGCTCACGCAGGCACGTGGCAGTGGCAGTACACGAGGAAAATAAAACGGAGCCGTCGAGCGCGTTTGTGAGTAAAGGTGTTCCTCGATTTGCATCCTACCCGTGCGGTGATGCTTGCTGGCTAGACAGACATTCGGATGGGACGCGATCGCTCCAATCCAGCAAGAAAGTACTTTACGTATGACTTCACGACAAACAAGTCCGTTTGTAGCATGTGCTTCAAGAAAGGAGAAAGCCCATTTGATCAGACAGTAACCTACAGGAACCAGGAGCTACCAATTTCACAGCTGTCTATTAATATTAAATACCATGTATGCGGAATAAACGGGTTTACATTTTGTAACATTGATTTTTTTTTGTTGTTGTTGGGATGAATATTCCCAGCAGAAGCCGAACCGGTTAAAAACCGGTATTAACCGTTATTTTTTTGCTCCGGAGCAGAACCGGTACCGGATCGTTTATGATGTAACCGGAACGAAAACCGGAACGAAAAACGTTTCGGTTCGACACCCTGCCGCAAATAACCCCCTTTCCTCTTATAGTTCTTGTGGACGGTTGCGAAGGAGGGGGCATAGGTCCCTAAACGCAACGGAACGTCTTACTTTCAAAAATTCTCCTGTAGAACGTGGGGAGAGGCTTACCCTCCACACTGACTACATAGACTACCATAGATTATGATCTGTACCGTGCTGGACCGTCCATTGTCCGAAAAGCGAGTTTTCATATTAACGGTCCTCTAAAAAATCGTACATAATTCGAGTTGTCCATATTAACGGGGCCCATATTAACGAGGACAGGCTGTACCCAGTAGTGCAGGCCGTTGGTTTTATTCCCGTGGTAGTGGGATAAATCAACACCACCTAGAAGAGAAGGCCTCTCCAATATCCCCTCGCCTTCGCCATATAAGTCAGCCTACTCGCATGGTTTCTCTCCAATGAAGCGCGTGTCGTCTCCTTCGCCGGGACACATCTTCCGTGGGATTGGCCGACGCCTATCCGAGTAGGATGACATTACGCTGCGAAGCGCTACGGAGCTGCGCTGAGCTTCTGTCCACGTGGTGTTGCATTTTATACCCCGGACTTTCGGCTTGCATTGAAGGGAAAGGGGGGGGGGCACTTCTCAGTGGCACAAGTACACCACAGGCACGGTTCCCTGGTTCCAACCTAACGCCAGATGCTAGTTGTGCTATGTGCAGATGTGCTAGTTCTATGCGGCAAATTAGTGAACGCACTATTCATGTGAACAAAAGTTATGAGTTGATGCCTGGAGAGCGAAGTCAATGGTGATGTTAACGAGAAGTTGTGACCGGTTACACTGATATGTGGTTCAGTATATCGTGGACGCATTTTAGTGCGCGTCAGGGTAATCAAGGAAAATACTATTGTTCTATACACGTTGCTATTTCGCGAGGTCCAAACTCTCTCACATCGGCGTCAACGGTATGTTTCCCATACTGATCCAATCAATTCAATTCAATCCACTATACATTGGTTTATTATAACTATGAGCACTTCAAGCTATTTCTTCGCCTTCCGTACCAGCTTCGTCCATAGTCTGCATCGTAGTAGACGCCAAGCTATGCATCTCTTCCTCCTCAGACGACTCGCTCGACATTATCATATCTTGAGAAGATGGGCGTCCCGACGCATCCAGGACAGACCCTCCATCGCCAGGCCTTAACGACGCCCTCCTGGCCGCGTTCAGCCATCGCTGAAAGGGCAACGAGTCCGGTTTCCAAAGACGGTTTTTCTCAAGGTACGAAAGGGCGCTTACGCACTTCTTCAACGGTTTTTCCTCTTCGACGGAATTCCCTATTCGGCTACGACCTTGTGTCATAGACGGCGTCATGTATTCCGTCGAGTTCGTACGTCTCAACATTCTCAGACTGATCGGAGCAACGGCGCTCGACCGCGAACTGCTGCAGAGAGGGAACGGCGTACGGTACGGCGCAGTTTTTCGCAGCGTTTTCTTGAGCGATTTTGGAGGACCGCTGCTAGAGCTGTCTTCGAAACTGGCCTGCTCTGCGATGGTGGTTGCACCGTTGGGTGAGAAGATCCCACTTTGACGTTCCGTATCATAAAAGCGCCTGCCTCGGTCGCAGTCGACAATGATTGTTGCCTCCGACGTACTTTCGCACTGTGGAAGAGCTGGAATAATGCGGTAGTCTGCGCTGGACTGCAAACTGGATGATTTCTTCCTGTCGGTTTCGATATTTGGTGGTTTAATTTCTAGTGAAGTCGGGTAGTCCGTCTTCGGTATCATCTCGTCCGGTTCAAATGGTTGCGGGACATTAGAAGAAATGGGCTTACCTTGTAAGTCGTAACTCACGTACGTGGTTGATTTGGGTGTATCCCGCGTCACAGATGTCTGGTACGCCGTTTTATGCATGTACAAGAAAGTCTTCAGAAGTGGATTCATCTGGTTTTCGCGGATGAAGTTTTCGAGGTCGATCTCCTCCAACGTTGTTCCCTGTCTTGTGTCGTCCAAGCCATGCAGCACATGAGCCATGGATTCGGTTTCCATAACGTCGCCCGAAGGATCCGTTGAAGGTGAGATTTGGCAGGATGAGACTTCCTTGTAGAGGGAAACAGTCCTAAGCCAATATTCTGTATACGACTTGGAACGCGGGACGAAAGCAGGTTCACCATCAACGCTGCCTAGTCTGTCGGACGGAAGGATGCCGTGGAATGACGCAGATTTCGGCCTCGTTCGTTTTCCGTTGGTGAAGCCACCTGTATAGGTTTCTCATATTACTGAAGCCAAATATCAGAGCTGCAAGCTATTTAAGCTAAAGCAGTGTAACTGTAGCTAATATCTCTCTTTTTCGAGCATGTAGCTATTACGTACTTTTCCGGTCTCTTTGTCCACCTTCTCTCGAGTCTTCGGTTTTGCTGCCTGACACGGACGAAAATCTCACGACTGCAACTCCCGTGGTGGTGTAGTTTGCACATATGCTCTCGGTGTCACGATATTCTTCTCGAAATGGCTCAGTCCATCTGGCGGTGTTGCCGTCGGGAGGAGAAGACGTCGTTTCCTCCAGAGGTACGATATTTCCAATCGCGCCTTCGCGCGTGTGGTGTTGAGAGGGTGTCACTTCGGGTGTCATCTGTTGTACTCCTGCTGCGTTCTTGAGAACATTTTTCCTGTATTCTTTTAGGAGCAATTTAGGAATCGGAGGGACCCAGCTCATTGTTTTAGTGTCTTGATCTCGATGTTTTTCAGGTGGTCGTCGCCTTCTCGGGCTAAATGGGAATCGCGTATCAACAGAACGACGAGGTTTTTCGCAATCGTTAGACCCTATATTAGATTCTGATGAATTAACGACAGTAACTTGAGATAAGAACTTCGTCATTTCTTTCTCTTCCAAGTGAACATAACCGTCTTCATCCAAGCTATCTTCCGTCGTCTGAGTCGTCATTGCACCAGTGGTGGTATCCTCTGACGACGAAGTCTCACTCCCGGGGGCGTCACCATCAGCTCCATGAATGTCCACGTCTGGGAAGCTTAATTCCGTGTAAAACCTTCTGGTAGATGTCGATGATGTTTCTTGCGTAACCGTGTTGTCAGCTGTCGTAACCGTGGTCGTCGTTTGTCCAGGTGAATCTTTCGAAGATGAAGAAGTTTGCCGAGTTCCTGATGACGGCTGCAGGTCGAATCCTTCCGCCGTGTTAGCTTCACCGCTCGACCGCGCAGTTGTAAATTCACACTCTGGTTTAACATAGTTCGTTGATGGTGATTCTGGAGCAATAAGCTTGTTGCGTGTCGAAGTACCAGAGCTTTCCCTATTCACCTTTTCCAATGGCTCATGGGTGAGCGCTAGCAAGTTTTCGTGTTCGAAAGGCACCGGAGGAGCCGTTGTGCTCTGCATCGACGGCACCCCATGTGTTGCGAGCTGAAGAACATGGGCGTACTCTTCTTCCAAAATTTCCTTCAGGATATTTTTCAAGTGGCCTCTTCGTAGGCGCGAAAGTGGCTGACTGAATGCTTCCAGATCAGCTTTAGGCGCGGTGGAATTTCCTTTGGGATTAATATCAACTTTGGAAACGTCACTGGTACTTAGGAAGTCCTCGTTCAAAAGCACGTCTTGCATCAAGTCGTAACCGCACACAGCCTCCTGCGTAGCTTTTGCTTCTGGGAACTTCCTGTTTTCTTCTACAGCTATGGCTCGATTTGGTCCTACGACTCTGTTTAAGCACTGGATGATGTCGTTCTCGGTGATTGTCAACTTGACCTCTTCGCATGCCTTTCGAGGTGGAGATAACTTAGCTGTAGTGTCATTTAGTATCGAGGACGATGCGACTGTTTGCAGGTTCTTCTCAACGATCTCTTCAACTTTGCTGCATGCCATATCTTGTCTTGGTGTATTTAACAGAAAGAGCGCAGGACATTGAATATCTGAAGGGAGGCTACTTGAGGTGGGATCTACGTATGTGGCAGCAGTGCCTGTCCTAATCACTCTTTCGTGGTAGGATTGCGCATATTCTTTCACTTCGCTCGAAGGCCCCGAAGAGCACAGAACAATGCTTTCTTCAACGGGCGTTCTGTCACAAGCGTCCACTTTCTGCAGCACGTCTTTGCAACCCCAACCATGAATGTACGTACAGGACCTATTGAGAAGCCTGGACGTCGACGGATTAGGCATGTATGACCCTAGTTCCAGTCGTGACAACGAAAATGAACTATCTTGTGTGTGATATTGTAAACCTCCTCTCTTTCTTGAATAAGGGGGTAGAAGAACTGACTTGTTCCTTTTCTTCTTAGGTATCCAGGTTTCCAGGTTAAGTAGTGGCGTTTCTTCTTCGGCTTGCAGACCTACGACCTCGTCTTTTATCGGGGATAAAACGATTTTAGGTGGCTTCTTAAGAAGCTTCTTTGGTATACCGCAGAGCGAGGTTTCTTCTCTGACTTGCAAGGCATTGTCAGAGTCAATGTAGTGTACCCTCGGGTGTACCATTTTTGTGAATCCACCAACACCTGACTGTGTTCTATCAACCTCCCCATTGTTTTCCAAGGAATCATTTATCGAGGGACAATCTGCAGTAGCTACCGTCGGAGCCTTGCCTGCAAGGTACGCCTTCAGACTATCCCTAGGACGATTGTGAAGGTCCACATCACTCGAAATCGGCTCCAGAACCAGTTTTGCTGAATCGGATATCGGCAGGGTCGTCGTCGGAATGAACTTCTGTTGTCTCATAAAACGATTGGGGTCGGAACAAGAGTGAAATGATTCGGTCGTCGCATTATCTTGTCGTTCGTCTCTAAGAAGGTAACACCTTTTTGGAAGACGATCGGGTGTCTGTGTAACAGGAAAAGCATCGATGGTTGCAGGGGTGCTTTGATGAGTCTGCAAGCGAGGAACACCATAGACTGGAGGCCCCGGAAAATTTCTACCGACCCGATGTTCGGAGACCGTATCGCTTATTCGAATTCGCTTATGTGGATCGTTCGAGACAGAGTGTGGAGTGTGGAGAATTCGACATAGGGTGGACACATCCGCGTACGTTTTGCCTTTTGCTTCGCCGCACCCTTTATCGAGAGAAGGAAGCAGCTCCACGGTTTTATTTCTTGGAATAGCGCTGGACGTCCGACAGGAATCTCCGAAAGACACTTGGTCAACGCTGGGGGCTTCCTGCGCCGCCATAGTGTGTAGCTTCTGGCGTAGCTTGAGGAGAGTTCGAGAATACACGGCTCGGACTGTATCAGAAAACTTGCCCTCGTCAACTTCTACTCTGCATTCGTCTCCTTCGATTCTGCGGAGCCCAGCTGGGCTGCTCCGCGGGTTTGAGAGCTGGTCTATAACTATCTCCATAATGTGTTTTAGGTCCGCGTTCAAGTTGAAATCTCGCCTTTTCTCGTCGTCTCCGTGCTTTGGCGATGGTGGGTCCGCATTCACTTCGGCGTGTTCAATATGCGGCACAAGGACATCGTCAGCTTGCCTTTGAGAATCCAGAGATGTCGCCATATTTGGAGTGGTAACTGGGGAGGTCTGTTGCAACGGCTCGACTGACTTCTTAGTAATCTTCGACCTGTGTGATGTTGTCGCTCCCAATGAAGTATTTGCTGTTGTTGGAGACGCTTCTTGAGAAAGCAGTCGCGTTGCTCTGCGAAGGTGAGATTCCAATGAAGCTATGTCCTCAAAGTCCAACGGTTCGTATGGCACGTGGACATCGACCACAACCGTGCTCTCATGGGAGGTTCTGGTAGGCCTGGTAGGCCGGATTTCGATTAGACTTTGCATCTGCGGAGAGAGCACGGGCTTTCGAAGTACCATATCTTGTATCTTATCTTTGCAGTCATTGAAAATGCGCTTGATGCCTTTGCTTAACAGGGCCATCGGAGGATCATCCGCGTGATGTCGCCATCGATAACGACCATGTGGTCCTTCGTCGCTATCTTGGTGTCGGCCTTCTCTGACAATTATGATCCTGGAACAAATTGTGAGGGTATACCGGATTTTGCCACTCGATTACTCTTCCTTGAGACCGCATAACACGGTCTAGCTGAATGTAATGAACGATATCCCTAGAGGCTTTATGTGATGTGCTCTACCGAGACGTTACCTGGCCACAAGAGCTGCAAAGCCTGCGATAGCTCCGATGCTCATGAGAAGCATGGCAAACACGTTGGCCGTCTGGGAAGTAGTACTGGATGCTGAATCTGTGCGGTAAGAAGAAAGTTAAGATCACCACTTAACAGGATGTGTGTCTAACCTGGGATGCAAAGGTCCTTCCTTTTCATAACGTTCGGTGGCGAGCAGGTGCAGATCTGGTTCACACATTCCACATAAGGGTTGAGGAACGCACATTCGGCGGTGTCCGCGCAGTCTTCGAAGATCAGGCGAGCTGGACAATTAGGACATTGTTTTTACTACCCGTCTTTGTTCAACTCGCTGTTGCATAGCGACGGTAAAATCATACTCTTCGCTAAAACAGAGCTGGACTCCACTACGCTGAATACGCATCCAACGCATCTTACCAGAGACACATCTTGGCTGGTCGTGCTCCACTACACGAACAGGTGTGGTGTCGGGGCACTGACAGGTTCCTGTCGAGCCTTGCTTCTCGATGTTGCACACTTGGCCCAAGACTTGCACGCAGTCGAAGTCGTCCGAGCACCGCTTACCTGTCTTGTGCTTCGCAGTATCTGGAATATAACGCAGCACAATTGAGATCTTCGGGGCTTTCGCCGCTGTGTGTGTAAGTAACCAGACAATGATAGCGGTATCTCTACTGAAACGCCGAGTGAACGAAATGCACCTGATTTCTGACGTGTGTATCGCAAGTGGGTACTCGCCCTCTCTTTTCGAAAGTGGGGAGAAGTAGTACACGGGGTAACTTCGCCAATAATCCTGTTGGCTACCGTGGTACAGGGCGCATCCCAATGAAGCCTACTGAGGGATGCTCGCATGTTTTCTGTGGTGGGTTGTGCTCTTGGACTACCCCAATCCCAGATCAATAAGGTTAGCGCACCCCTCTCTCTCCTGTACCACCATCATCTCTCCCACCCCTCTTGCAGGGTGCAACGAGCCGCCACTCCAGAGTAGGCTGACAGAAGCTTTCTCCCTGCATCACCTCACCACCACCCACCACCACAGAGAAGTAGCACTCTGTAGAGGCGTTTGATACGAGCATGTTCTACGCACGAGTATGCATTTTTTAAGTGGCCAGTAAGCGGTGACATGTTCTTAAGTTGACGTTAACATTGCCCTGAGTTTGAGCCTTGAGTTTGACCTGCTTCTGCTATGTTCTTCCTCCGAAGGTGCGTAAGGTTATTTTAAGAAAACTTGCAATAAGTTGGCGCAGGAGTTGGTTCGTGGATGAAGAGAACTTCCCTCGCCTGTCGCTTCCCCGTAGAGTTCTCCATTTGCCATTGGAGGGTTTCTTGAATATCAGTTTTGAAACTGAAATTGGAGAATGAGAGCAGAGTTAATCTTGTTGCCATCTAGTCATTTGGCCTCACTCTAAGCCTAATTCAAGCAAGAATTCGAGATGTTCGTCCTAAACTGGTCACGTCAACTGTGATGCTTTCAACCTGTAGGTGCTTCGTTTAGTACATCGTTCTTTTGTCAACATTAACTCGTACCCTAGCTTTAAAACCGCTTAAAGCTCACATGTGAGGCGGGCGCTTCAATTGCGGGACATCCATCTCAAGATCTGGTGACTTCCGACGTGTGGGTTTTGAAGACACAGTCTGCTGCCTCACCCTCCAAGCGAGAAGGACCAGGAGAACGCGCACAACATGCATTCCCGCTTTCTGCGCGAGTACAACAACAGCAGTGTACATAGCAAAACGGTCCTTGAGAGATGAACTTAACCTGCCTGGTTCGTCTTGATAGAGGAAGAAATATTTTGGAAGGAGTCAGAAGACGCAGCCTACTATGCTAGTGGAAGGAGTCCACTTATGAAATTGAATGTGGAAGGAAGAAATAGCTTGGAGGTCCTGGTGATGAATGTGCTGGAATAGAATTACCTAAACACCCGCTGCGGTTTTCTGAATGGTTCGTCTTCTTCTTCTTCTTCATCCTCGGAGAATGGTTCTGAATGGTTCGTTCGGTGGAGTGAGATCACGAGGAAGTTTCTTTCTCTTCTTCTTCTACACGCGTTCCTTCTGACAA
This sequence comes from Ornithodoros turicata, assembly GCF_037126465.1. NCBI lineage: Eukaryota > Metazoa > Arthropoda > Arachnida > Ixodida > Argasidae > Ornithodoros > Ornithodoros turicata. The sequence continues at coordinate 18,017 of NW_026999497.1, read as the reverse complement.
GACTATATGCTGCTGTCGTGAAGGTCGAACCGAAAAGTCTCCCAACCCTGATCGCCTTCCACTTTAATTTCACAAAAGCTTCTGGTCGACAGTGCGGCAGCTTTTGACTTTGGTATTTAATAGTTGTTTGACTGGTGGCCTCCTGTGTCCTCTTCCAAGCGGGAAACTGTTGTGACAGTACTCTGCAAGCACCCGTCCCGCTAATGGGGCCCGAATGCTCACAGACTTGTGTCTAGTAATGTCCCCTGAAATCGGCCTCGGGAGGGGTATATGAATACATGTTTGTGGGTGCGTGCATTGGTGACTGAGCTCTATTGCACAACCTCAGAAATTCCAGGGTGGATGTTACAAAACAGCCAAGGCGGGTGTCGGAAAATCCCTGCCAGTACCTCTACTGGATACACGCTATACGGTTATTTCGAACGCAATCCTGCTGATAATTGCTCTAGTCCTTGGACTTAATTGTTATCCCTCCTTCTCAGGCATGTGCAATCCCTGAACGGTCCCTCAAGCTGCATTCCTTGACATTAAGCAATTTTTTAACGCAACAGTTACAAAAAAACGGCAACTTTTGTCCGTTTTGATCAGAACAAGACTTTTGGTATGGTACACACCACGAGCGCATGTACGAGTGTGAAAATTGCTGTTTTGGTACCTGCTGCGCCCAATAAATGGAATCACGTAATGACAAGGAATGAAGCTTGAGGGACCGTTCAGGGACCCCATATGCCTGAGAAGGAGGGACACCGATTAAGCCCAAGGACCAGAGGCCCAGGATTGCGTTCGAAATAATCTTGTAGCCTGAATCGAGTAGAGACACAGGCAAGAATTTCGCTACAGCCGCCTTGGTTGTTTTGCAAGATCTCCCTTGGAATTTCTGGGGTTGCCCAATACAGCTCACCTACTAATGCGCACATCCACAAACATGTATCCATATACATACCCCCCCCCCAAGAAAAAGGTCGATTTCAGGGGCCATTACTAGTCACAGGTCTGTGAGCACTCGGGCCCCATTTGCGGGACAGATTCTTGCAGAGTAGTGCCATAACAGTCTCCCGAAAAGCTAGTCAGTGAAAAACTGGTGTCGGCTGTGCTGTCTGGGGTTTTTCCTGGGTTTTCCTCAGACGCTTTCAGACATATGTCGGCACAGTTCCCTTAGAAGTCGGCCCAGGACGCACATTCCCCCAGGGCGTGAGTCGTGCCGTTGCCCACATACGTGAGGCCGACAACGGCAAGCCCTATCACCACCACCACCACCACCATCCCACTTGGAAGAGGACACAGCAGGCCACCAGTCAAGCGACTATTAAATAGTAAATTCAAAAGCCGGCGCAGTGCCGACCAGAAGCTTTTGTGAAATTAAACTGGAAGGTGATCCGGGTTGGGAGACATTTCGGTTCGACCTTCACGGCAGCAGCATATTATAGTCTTCTTGTCAAAAGGAATGCATGAAGAAGAAGAAGAAGGAACTTCCTCGTGCTCTCACTCCACGTAACGAACCATTTGGAAAACCCCAACGCATGTTCAGGTGTAATTCTCGTAATTCTCTTCCAGCACATTCATCACCAGGACCTCCAACCTATTTGCTCCTTTGTCCTACAATTTCATAAGTCGACTCCTTCCACTAGCAGAGTAGGCTGTGTCTTCTGCCTCTTTCCCAAATATTTTTTCCTATTTCAAAAGGAAGCAGGCAGGTTAAAGTTCACCTCTCCAGGACCGTTTTGCTATGTACACTGTTGTTGTTGTACTTGCGCAGAAATCGGGAATGCATATTGTGCGCGTTCTTCTGATCCTTCTCGCTTGGAGGCCAAGGCAGCAGACTGTGTCTTCGAAACCCTTACGTCGGAAGGCAGCAGATCTCGAGATGGATGCCCCGCAATTGAAGCGCCCGCCTCACATGTGAGCTTTGAGTGGTTTTAAAGCTAGGGTACGAGTTAATGTTGTCAAAACAACGAAGCATCTGAAATTCATCCAGTGGAGCACAAGTGTGAAAGGACAGTTCACGTGACCATTTCTTGGCGAACATCTCGAACTCTTACTTGAATTACATTTAGAGTGAGACCAAATGTCTAAATGGCAACAGAATTAACTCTGCTCTCTTTCTGTACTTTCAGTTTTAAAACTGATATTCAAGAGAGCCTCCAATGGCGAATGGAGAACTCTGCGGGGAAGCGACAGGCGAGGGAAGAAGTTCTCTTCGTCCATAAACCAACTCCTGCGCCAACTTATTGTAAGTTTTCTTAAAATAACTTGACTTTCGCAGCGAACCTTAAGAACATGTCACCGCGTACTAGCAACTTAAAAAGTGCATACTCGTGTGTAGAACATGCTCTTTTCGAACGGATCTACAGAGTGCTACTTCTCTGTGGTGGTGGGTGGTGGTGAGGTGATGTAGGAGGAAGGTGCGGTCAACCTATACTCTGGAATGGCGGCTCGTTGCACCCAGGGGAGGGACAAGAAGGGTGGAGAGATGATGGTGGTACAGGAGAGAGAAGGGTGTGCTAACCCTCTTGCTCTGGGATTTGGGTAGTAAAAGAGAACTACCCACCACGGAAAACTTGCAAGCATTGGGATGCGCCTTGTACCATGATAACCACCAGGATTATTAGCGAAGTTACCATGTGACACTTCTCTTCATTTTCAAAAAGAAAGGGTACATTTCGTTCACTCGGCGTTTCAGAAGGCATACCGCTATCATTGTTTGGTTACCTACACACACAACCGCGAAAGGCCCGAAAAACGCTTGTTTGTTACGTTATATTCCAGATACTGCGAAGCACAAGACAAGCAAGCGGTGCTCGGACGACTTCGACTGCATGCGAGTCTTGGGCCAGGTGTGCAACATCGAGAAGCAAGGCTCGACGGGAACCTGTCAGTGCCCCGACAGCACACCTGTTCATGTAGTGGAGCACGACCAGCCAAGATGTGTCTCTGGTAAGAAGCCTTGGACACACATTCAGTGTAGTCTGTTTTAGCGAAGATTATGATTTTACCGTCGCTATGCAACAGCGAGTTGAACAAAAGACGGGTAGCAAAAACAATGTCCTAATTGTCCAGCTCGCCTGATCTTTGAGGACTGCGCGGACACCGCCGAATGTGCGTTCCTCAACCCTTATGTGGAATGTGTGAACCAGATCTGCACCTGCTCGCCACCGAACGTTATGAAAAGGAAGGACCTGTGCATCCCAGGTTAGACACATATCCTGTTAAGTGCTCATCTTAACTTTCTTCTTACCGCACAGCTTCAGCATCCAATACTACTTCCCCGGCGGCCAACGTGTTCGCCATACTTCTCATGAGCATCGGAGCTATCGGAGGCATTGTAGCTCTTGTGGCCAGGTAACGTTTCGGCAGATAATAGCACGTAAAGCATAACGCATCTAGGAATATCGTTTGCATTCAGCTAGACCGTGTTGAGCTATTTGGTCTCAGGGAGGAGTAATCGACTAGCAAAGTCCGGTATACCCTGTGGTCGAGCACCACGAAGCTTTCTACACAAGCCCCTGGATGGCGCTTCAGCAAGTGTCTCAACCTTGGCCTCCGATAAGAGGGGCGTTGCTTCAAAGATAAAAGGCAGGGTGCGACAGGGGAAGGGAGCTTTTTCAGGGAGATGCTTGCCCTGGCGCGGTACACGTTGTGGCAGAGAAGGTGAATAAACGATGTTGTTGCATTGAATCTTGGTGTGTGCCGCTTGTTCCTTTGCGCACGGAACGGACGGGCTGACGCCCCGAGGTTGTGGGAACGTAGGTTTCCACAACTGGCGCCCAACGTTTGGGGTCCGAGCTCGTCTGTTCCGTGCCGGGGAACACGCGGCACGGTTAGTAGTACATAGTAGTTGTTTTAGTTTGTAGTTTATTGCTGTTGTTTCTTTGTGTGTGTGCGTTTTTCGTGTTTTTTCTTCGAGTTTTTCAGCTCCCACCCGGTGGACGAGCCCTTGGAGCTGACGGCTGACAAGGCGAAGGTGCCCACGCCGCAGTCAGACGCCATTGCAACGGCAGAACTCCTGTCACGCATGACGGAGTTGTGCTCGTTGGTGGTTCAACGCCTGGATGCCGGGTCGGTTTCGCCGCCGCAGGCACAAGCACCTCTACGACTCAACTTACCGGTGCCTACCTTCTCAGGTTACACCGATAAGAAGTCCGTTGCCGATTTCCTGGATGACCTCACCGCCTATCAGACGGGTATGGGAATTTCGGACGAAGTCCTAATCCAACGCATCCTGCAGGTTGCTTTGGTCGGAGACGCCGCCCGCTGGCTTCGGTTGCAATCGGAGTTTACGTCCTTGCAGGACTTCCAGGAGCGGTTCAAAAACGAATTTCTTCCCCCGGATTACGAATACCGTGTCCTAGAGGAATTGCATAAGCGTACTCAACATCCTGAGGAAAGCTTATCTGAATTCGTTCGGGCATTGCAGGATCTGTACAGCAGAGCGGATCCCACCGCAACGGAAGAGCAGCGCGTCGCACGGGCGATCCGTCAGTGCCACCCGCGCTTCCGGCCCTACTTAAGAGCCCATCGCTTTAAAACCCTTGAGGCGTTGGCCCAGGAGGCTCGTTCAATACAAGGCGACCTCCTGGCAGAGCTTCAATACCGGCCCCCTCCGCCCCCAGAGCAAGCCTTGGAACCGCGCTGCGCGTGGTCGGGAGGAGCCGCCTCGGTCGAACGCCTGCATGCAACAGGTTTGGGTGACAACCCCCGTAATTCATACAATGCGGAGTCATCCCACCGAGCCCTAGATCCGTTCCTCTATGACCAGAGGACGATCCCCGCAGGAACGAGCCTTGACAGACCCGTCCCGCCCCGAAGTCGCGGTCAACCTGGCCTTTCAGCTAGCGAAACCCAACGGCAGCGGGAGCGGCACCATCCTGCGCCCCCGCAGCCACGAGCGCCCAACGGCTGTTGGAATTGCGGCAGCCCTGACCATTTTCGTCGGGAATGCCCGCGACAAAGACCGAACACCCGTAATGTGCCATCGGGAAACGGTCGCAGCCGGCGTCAATGAATGCTCGCTCAACGACGTCGGCAAGTTGCGAAGAAAGCGAGCAGACGGTTACTATCCGTGGCCTTGATCAGTCAAAAACTAGCTTTGCAAGCGGTAAGATAACGCAAAGAGATGCTTTGGCTCCTCTTGCTTTTTCTGTCCGAGATTACATCGAGGATAAGGAACCAAACATCGCCGTTCGAATTTTGGGTAAAGATTACATCGCCCTTATCGACACTGGAGCTACGCTTTCCCTTATTGGGGACAGTGTTTACGGGCATTGCGTATCACGGCATGTGGAATTGCAATCCACAGATGTCACTCTTCGTCTTGCTTCCAATGACGCCGTTCCAGCACAGGCAGCAGTTGTGCTCTGGGTACGTTTCGATGGGAGACGACGAAAGCAGCGCTTCGTGCACCTTCCTGGCCTGGCAGTTCCTGTTATCCTGGGCAGAGACTTCATCATCCGGCAGAAGTTGGTGCTGGACCTGCCCAATGGAGGATACGTGTACCACGGCTCGTCGGGATTTTTCCGCTTCGCCGCAGCACGGGAACACTGCACAGCACAGCAAGCTGTGGCAGCGACCGTTGAAACGTCTGGGCTGCCGACTGTCTTGGGGTCATTCCATGGTCCCGAGGAGCAACGCCGTCAGCTTGAACAAGTACTGCGGCAGTTTGACGGAATCTTTACCGAAAAACCGGGTAAGTCGTCTGTGTTACAGCATAGCATAGACACCGGTAACGCTAGGCCCTGGCGTTGTAATCCGAGACTATTGAGTGTGCATAAGCGTGCTTTGTTAGACGCTGCTCTTGACGAAATGCTCCAAACCGGTGCAGTTCAAAGGTCCCAGAGTCCTTGGGCATTTCCTGTTGTTCTGGCTCCGAAACGAGATGGTACGGCTAGGTTATGCGTCGACTACCGTCGACTTAACGCAGTAACTGTAAGGGACTCTTACCCCTTCCCGTCCATTGAGTCAATCTTGTATTCCCTGGGCAATGCAACTGTGTTTTCAACGCTTGATTGTAGTAGAGGATTTTTGCAAATCCAAATTGCCCCGGAGGATGTCCCAAAAACAGCCTTTACGTGTCATAGAGGTTTGTTTGAATTTGTACGAATGCCTTTCGGACTGTCCAATTCACCCGCCAGTTTCCAGCGGTTGATGGATACAGTGTTGGGAGATGCGAAGTACAATTTCGCAATGGCATACATGGATGATGTCGTAGTGTTTTCTAGAAGTTTTCAGGAACACTTGGAACACCTATCAATCGTCCTTGCAAGGATGAATGAAGCGAGCATAACGATCAACCCCCGCAAGGTGCAGCTGGCATCGTCTAGGATCAGCCTTCTCGGCTTTGTGGTGGACAGAGGGACCATCCGTCCTAACGACGACAAGCTAAAGGCGATCACGGACTTTCCGGTTCCCGGTAACGTCAAAGCCTTGCAGCGCTTCCTAGGTATGGTTGGTTTTTACAGACAATTCATTCCTAATTGTGCCGAGCTAGCGCAGCCGCTTAACCAGTTGTTGCGCAAGGACACGCGCTGGACTTGGGGAGAAGAGCAGGAACGATCATTTCGAGCTCTATCACAAGCAATCGCTGATACGGCTAGGCTTTATCTGCCCGACCTCAACAAACCATTTGTTGTGCAGACAGATGCAAGCGATTATGGTGTTGGCGCAGTTCTCTTGCAGGAGCATGACGCTATTCTTTGTCCAGTGGCTTTTGCAAGTCGCACGCTGAATCCGGCAGAACGGAACTACTCCGTGACGGAAAAGGAGTGCTTGGCGATCATCTTCGCTTTCAGGAAGTTCGACCTTTACCTGGACGGCAGTACCTTCACTGTCCAGACTGACCACCAGGCACTTTCTTGGCTGCAGCGGCTCCATAACCCGTCTGGACGACTTGCCAGGTGGGCCCTCATGCTACAAGGCTACTCCTTCAACGTGGAGTACAGGCGGGGCTCAACAAACGTGGTAGCAGACGCGCTGTCCCGCGCGCCTCTTCCGGAGGGGGAAGAGGAAGGCACCGAGGCGCCTTCTCAACTTCTGGCAGCAGCACAGGTGGCACGAGACGTATCTTCGTCTTGGGGCACGGTCGTGAGCAGAGAGCAGCTCCTAGACGCTCAGAGAGCGGACGGCCTTTGTCAGCGGGTGTCGCAGTGGATAGCTGACTCGGCGGACACCGGAACGACTGACGGACGGCACGACTCCTATCTGCTGGGCGAGGATGGCATCCTGTTCAGATACATACCCCAGGCGGATGAGGACGACGGCTCATCCCCGTTCAGAGTCGTGGTGCCACGGAAGTTGCGTAAGTCTCTCATACGTTATTTTCATGACTCGGCCTTGGCAGGTCACAGCAGCGGCAGGAAAACTTATGAAAAGTTGTGTCGTGTTGCGACATGGCCAGGAATGAGACAGGATGTAACAAAGTATGTCCGTACTTGTCCCGTATGCCAGAGAGCGAAACCTCGTGGTGGTTTACCCCCTGGGCGCTTACAGCCTGTTCAGAGCAATAGACCCTGGCAGATAGTTGCTTGTGATGTGATGGGACCATTTCCCCGTAGTCCTAGAGGTAACCAGTATTTGTTCGTGGTTACTGATCATTTCACGAAATGGGTTGAGCTGTTTCCTCTCAGGACGCTGACTTCCCAGAGAGTGTGGGAAAAACTACTCGACACCTTTTGCCGGTTCGGGTTTCCCGCACAGCTGATCACCGAGAACGCAACCTACTTTACAAGTAAGGTATTCTCAGATTCTTGCGCTGTCTTAGGCATTCAGCATAAGAAGACTTCCCCGTATCACCCTCAGGCTAACATTACCGAACGTGTTAATCGGAACCTGAAAATGATGTTGGTTGCTTTTACTAGCCAGCATCACCGTGATTGGGATCTTCGCCTGGCTGAGCTGGCGTTCGCTACACGGACGACGGTCAACAGGTCTACAGGATTCACCCCGGCGTTCCTGAACTTGGGACGAGAGGCCCCTTTTCCTGTGGAGAATGCTCTGGGCCTCCGGGATGGTGCTACCCGGCCTCCTTATTCAAGGTTTGCTGAGGACCTCCGGAGTCGACTGGACGATGCAGCCCGGACGGCTCGGGAGAACCTGGACGTCGCAAGGTTGGACCAGGCTCGCCAGTACAACCGTAGACGTCGGAACCTCACCTACAGCGTCGGTGACCTCGTCCTTCGACGGACTCACCCGCTAAGTGATGCGTCACGAGGCTTTGCAGCTTCACTCGCAGATAGGTGGGATGGCCCCTTCGAGGTAAGTGCGTGCTCCTCCGGCCTCACTTACAGGCTTCGTCGCTGCAACACCGGCGAAGAGACTGGGCCAGTTCACATCTCGGACCTGAAGTCTTACCACCTCCGAGACCCTGACGGAGAGGAGCCCGATTCGCAACCTGCATCCCTCCAGGACCTGGACACGGATCCCGTTCCCGGACCTGCGTCCAGCCGCTACAACTTGCGTCCCCGCAGGCGGCGCATGTAGCTGCCACTATCTCCATCGCTAAGCATAGTGCTTGTGATTTAGTGCTTTAGTAGTGTGATTTCTGTTGCACAGTTTTCCGCTGTTTTTCCTAGGGAGTGCCCTTCGGGCGCTTACGGCTTAGGGATACCCCCTTTACCGTGTTCCCGTCTCTCTCGCAGTTTCAATGCCACGTTTCGCTCTACCTCCACACCGCCCGGTTTCCCGGTCCCGTTCACGCCGAGACCCAGCACGGAATTCTGGACCCCCGGACCGCACAGCCCGCTCCTCACCTCCACACCGCTCCGTGGCCACCTGGACGGTCGTGGCCAATGGCCTGCCTGTGGCATGGACGTCACGGTCCCGCTGGAGCAGCCAGCCCCGGCCGCTGCGGGGAGAAGACCCGTCACGGACTCCTGCCCCGTTCAGGGGTCTCACACTAACAGACAGGCACCCCTCGGACCCCCTCCAACCTCTGACCGCCGAGGAGAGGCGGATTCTCTGTCCGCAATGTTAAGTACCCGAGGTGCGCATGGGGACCCACCGCAGAGGCGCCCTGCACCGAGCCCGCCTCGAAGCAACCCGCACAGTGTCCGACGTTGCCACCGCCATCACTACATTACGTCGCCTTCGTCCCGAACTGCTGGTGGAGTCCGCACCTGCCAGGCAGCCCACAACACAACCGGTTCCTCCGGTACCCGACGACGCCATTCTCGACATCACCGACGATCTGATGGCCCTTTAAGGGGGGAGGAGTGTGGTCGAGCACCACGAAGCTTTCTACACAAGCCCCTGGATGGCGCTTCAGCAAGTGTCTCAACCTTGGCCTCCGATAAGAGGGGCGTTGCTTCAAAGATAAAAGGCAGGGTGCGACAGGGGAAGGGAGCTTTTTCAGGGAGATGCTTGCCCTGGCGCGGTACACGTTGTGGCAGAGAAGGTGAATAAACGATGTTGTTGCATTGAATCTTGGTGTGTGCCGCTTGTTCCTTTGCGCACGGAACGGACGGGCTGACGCCCCGAGGTTGTGGGAACGTAGGTTTCCACAACCCTCACAATTTGTTCCAGGATCATAATTGGCAAAGAAGGTCGACACCAAGATAGCGACGAAGAGCCACATGGTAGTTATCGGAGGCAACGCCACACGGATGATCCTCCGATGGTCCTGTTAAGCAAAGGAATCAAGCGCATCTTCAATGACTGCAAAGATAAGATACAAGATATGGTACTTCGAAAGCCCGTGCTCTCTCCGCAGATGCAAAGTCTAATCGAAATCCGGCCTACCAGGCCTACCGGAACCTCCCATGAGAGCACAGTTGTGGTCGACGTCCACGTGCCATACGAACCGTTGGACTTTGAGGACATAGCTTCGTTGGAATCTGACCTTCGCAGAGCAACGCGACTGCTTTCTCAAGAAACGTCTCCAACAACAGCAAATACTTCACTTAGAGTGACAACATCACACAGGGCGAAGATTTCTGAGAAATCAGTCGAACCATTGCAACAGACCTCCCCAGTTACCACTCCAAACATGGCGACATCTATGGATTCTCAACGGCAAGCTGGCGATGTTGTTGTGCCGCATATTGAACACGCCGAAGTGAATGCGGACCCACCATCGACAAAGCACGGAGACGACGAGAAAAGGCGAGATTTCAACTTGAACACGGACCTAGAACACATTATGAGGATAGTTATAGACCAGCTCTCGAACCCGCAAAGCAGCCCAGCTGGGCTCCGCAGAATCGAAGGAGACGAATGCAGAGTAGAAGTTGACGCGGGCACGTTTTCTGATACAGTCCGAGCCGTGTATTCTCGAACTCTCCTCAAGCTACGCCAGAAGCTACACACTATGGCGGCGCAGGAAGCCCCCAGCGTTGACCAAGTGTCTTTCGGAGATTCCTGTCGGTCGTCCAGCGCTAGTCCAAGAAATAAAACCGTGGAGCTGCTTCCTTCTCTCGATAAAGGGTGCGGCGAAGCGAAAGGCAAAACGTACGCGGATGTGTCCACCCTATGTCGAATTCTAACTCCACACTCTGTCTCGAAGGATCCACGTAAGCGAATTCGAATAAGCGATACGTTCTCCGAACATCGGGTCGGTAGAAATTTTCCGGGGCCTCCAGTCTACGGCGTTCCTCGCTTGCAGACTCGTCAAAGCACCCCTGCAACCATCGATGCTTTTCCTGTTACACAGACACCCGATCCTCTTCCAAAAAGATGTTACCTTCTTAGAGACGAACGACAAGATAATGCGACGACCGAATCATTTCACTCTTGTTCCGACCCCAATCGTTTTATGAGACAACGTAAGTTCATTCCGACGACGACCCTGCCGATATCAGATTCGGCAAAACTGGTTCTGGAGCCGATTTCGAGTGATGTGGACCTTCACAATCGTCCTAGGGATAGTCTGAAGGCGTACCTTGCAGGCAAGGTTCCGACGGTAGCTACTGCAGATTGTCCCTCGATAAACGATTCCTTGCAAAACAATGGGGAAGTTGATAGAACACAGCCAGGTGTTGGTGGATTCACAAAAACGGTACACCCAAGGGTACACTACATTGACTCTGACAATGCCTTGCAAGTCAGGGAAGAAACCTCGCTTTGCACTATACCGAAGAAACTTCTTAAGATGCCACCTAAAATCGTTTTATCCCCGATAGAAGACGAGGTCGCAGGTCTGGAAGTCGAAGAAGAAACACCACTACTGAACCTGAGAACTGTAACCAAAAAGAAAAGGAACAAGTCAATTCTTCTACCTCCTTATTCAAGAAAGAAAGCAGATTTACAAGATCGCACACAAGATAGCTCATTTTCGTTGTCACGACTGGAACTAGGGTCAGACATGCCTAATGCGTCGATGACGAGGCTTCTCAATAGGTCCCGTACGTCCATTCATGGTTGGGGTCGCAAAGCCGCGCTGCAGAAAGTGGACGCTTGTGACAGAACCCCCGTTGAAGAAAGCACTATTCTGTGCTCTTCGGGGCCTTCGAGTGAAGTGAAAGAATATGCGCATTCCTTCCATGTAACAGAAATTAGAACAGGCACTGGTGCCGCATACGTAGATCCCACCTCAAGTAGCCCACCGTCAGATATTCAATCTCCTGCGCTGTTTCTGTTAAATGCACCAAGACAAGATATGGCATGCAACAAAGTTGAAGAGATCGTTGAGAAGAACCTCCAAACAGTCGCATCGTCCGCGATACTAAATGACGCTACACCTAAGTTACCTCCACCTCAAAAGGCATGCGAAGAGGTCAAGTTGACAATCACCGAGAACGACATCATCCAGTGCTTAAACAGAGTCGTAGGACCAAACCGAGCCATAGCTGTAGAAGACAACAGGAAGTTCCCGGAAGCAAAAGCTACGCAGGAGGCTGTGTGCGGTTACGACTTGATGCAAGACGTGCTTTTGAACGAGGACGTCCTCAGTACCAGTGACGTTTCCAAAGTTGATATTAATCCCAAAGGAAATTCCACCGCGCCTAAAACTGATCTGGAAGCATTCAGTCAGCCACTTTCGCGCCTACGAAGAGGCGACTTGAAAAATATCCTAAAGGAAATTTTGGAAGAAGAGTACGCCCATGTTCTTCAGCTCGCAACACATGGGGTGCCGTCGATCCAGAGCACAACGGCTCCTCCGGTGCCTTTCGAACACGAAAACTTGCCAGCACTCACCCATGAGCCATTGACAAAGACGAGTAGGGAAAACTCTGGTACTTCGACACGAAAAACACCAGAATCACCATCAACGAACTCTATTAAACCAGAGTATGAATTTACAACTGCGCGGTCGAGCGGTGAAGCTAACACAGCGGATGGATTCGACCTGCAGCCGTCATCAGGAACTCGGCAAACTTCTTCATCTTCGAAAGACTCACCCGGACAAACGACGACCACGGCTACGACAGCTGACAACACGGTTACGCAAGAGACATCGTCTATATCAACGAGAAGGTTCTACACGGAATTAAGCTTCCCAGAGGTCGGCATAGACTCGATGCCTATTCATGGACCTGATGGTGACGGCCCTGGGAGTGAGACTTCGTCGTCGGAGGATACCACCACGGCTGCAATGGCGACGACTGAGACGACGGAAGATAGTTTGGATCAAGGCGGTCATGTTCACTTAGAAGAGAAAGAAATGGCAAAGTTCCTATCCCAAGTTACTGTCGTCAATTCATCAGAATCTAATATAGGGTCTAACGATTGCAGAAAACCTCGTCGTTCTGTTGATACCCGATTTCCATTTAGCCCGAGAAAGCGACGACCATCTGAAGAACATCGAGATCAAGACACTAAACCAATGAGCTGGGTCCCTCCGATTCCCAAATTGCTCCTAAATGAATACAGGAAAAATGTTCTCAAGAACGCAACAGGAGTACAACAGATGACACCCGAAGTGACACCCTCTCAACACCACACGCGCGAAGGCGCGATTGGAAATATCGTACCTGTGGAGGAAACGACGTCTTCTCCTACCGACGGCAACACCGCCAGATGGACTGAGCCACTTCGTGAACAATATCGTGACACCGAGAGCACATATGCAAACTACACCAGCACAGGAGTTGCAGGCGTGAGATTCTCTTCCGTATCTGGCAGCAAAACTGATGACTCGAGAGAAGGTGGACAAAGAGACCGGAAAAGTACGTAACTGGTACATGCTACTGGTATTAGCTACAATTACTGGTATTAGCTACAATTACTGTTTTAGCTTTGCAATTTTGATATGGTACTTCAGTAACATGACAAACCCATACAGGTGGCACCATCAACGCAAAACGAACAAGGCCGAAATCTGCGTCGTTCCACGGCATCCTTCCATCCGACAGATTAGGCAGCGTTGACGGTGAACGTGCTGTTGTCCCTCGTTCCAAGTCATATACAGAATACTGGCTGAAGACTGTTTCTCTCTACAAGGAAGTCTCAACCTGCCAAATCTCACCTTCAACGGATTCTTCGGGTGACATTATGGAAACCGAATCCATGGCTCATGTGCTGCATGGCTTGCACGACACGAGACAGGGAGCAACGTTGGAGGAGATCGACCTCGAAAACTTCATCCGCGAAAACCAGATGAACCCACTTCTGAAGACCTTCTTGTACATGCATAAAACTGCGTACCAGACATCTGTAACGCGGGATACACCGAAATCAACCACGTACGTGAGCTACGACTTACAAGGTACTCCCATTTCTTCTAATTTCCCGCAACCATATGAACCGAACGAGATTATACCGAAGACTGACTCCCCTACTTCACTAGAAATTAAGCCACCAAATATCGAAACCGACAGGAAGAAATCATTCAATTTGCAGCCCAGCGTAGACTACCGCATTATTCCCGCTCCTCCACAGTGCGACAGTACGTCGGAGGCAACAATCATTCTCGAGTGCGACCGGGGCGGGCGCTTTTATGATGCCGAACGTCAGAGTGAAATCTTCTCACCCAACACTGCAACCACCATCGCAGAGCAAGCCAGTTTCGAAGACAGCTCTAGCAGCGGTCCTCCAAAATCGCTCAAGAAAACGCTGCGAAAAACGCTGCGAAAAACTGCGCCGTACCGTACGCCGTTCCCTCTCTGCAGCAGTTCGCGGTCGAGCGCCGTGGCTCCGATCAGTCTGAGAATGTTGAGACGTACGAACTCGACGGAATACATGACGCCGTCTATGACACAAGGTCGTAGCCGAATAGGGAATTCCGTCGAAGAGGAGAAACCGCTGAAGAAGTGCGTGAGCGCCCTTTCGTACCTTGAGAAAAACCGTCTTTGGAAACCTGATTCGTTGCCCTTTCAGCGGTGGCTGAACGCAGCCAGGAGGGCGTCGTTAAGGCCTGGCGATGGAGGGACTGTCCTGGATGAGTCGGGACGCCAGTCTTCGCAAGATATGATAACGTCGAGCGAGTCGTCTGAGGAGGAAGAGATGCATAGCTTGGCGTCTACTACGATGCAGAGTTATACGAACGAAGAAGGTACGGAAGACGAAGAAATATTTTGAAGTGTTCATCATTATAATAAACCTATGGATAGTGGTTTGTAACGGTTGTCAATATAGAAACAGACCCTTGATGCCGATGTTCAAGAGTTAGTGTGTGACTGACATCGTGTGTAGCTAAGGAACGGTACAAAGACAAATACAAATTACAGGCTCTGTTTATTTAACGATCCTTAGGGACTAGTGCGGGCATGAAAATTCGAACCCGCACCGCACGAGCACCTGCAGCAATGTCATTGGTGCAAACCGCATCTGCACATCCGGACGCGTACTGGCATACCCGCAGACATACCCGCAGCCCAATGCGTACGCAGGTTTCAATTAAGCCACATGATCGTCAGAGCACGAAATGTGGTGCTGGTGCCATAAGAATATGACAACAGTGAATACGGCGCTGAATTTGAATTTGGCGCGGTATCTCAATTTGCGGTAATCGCAAGGGTCTCGGTTCAGAGAGCTCACGGTACGACACTGTGTTCGAAGTCGGAAGTATTCCGCAACTTAGTCCTGTCCAAAGAAAACAAATGCATTCTGACATTCTGCATTCTATTGCAATAGATTGCCATCACGTAAATTCGGGGGGATTCTGAACACACGAGATTTAGTCCGTAAGCGCAGCTTAAACTCCAAGAGGCGTCTGTACCTATGCACTTCGGGTGGTAGGAGACTTTTCCTTATTCATTGGGATGCGCATATTTATCAGTCGACCTCTTTATGCAAGAGCAACGCGCTGTCTTTTGCAGCCGCTGCCTTTCAATGCACGCACACAACCAGCTTTCTTATCGGATACTCGTTGTGTGACTCAAGGTGGAATTGGTGGAGGGGGGGAAGGAGAGAGAGAGAGATTTAGTTTCGAAATTCAATTTTGTCCAAGTGACTGTCACGGAAATGTCGCCTACAGTACACCAGGTGTGCGCGAAGATTGTCTCCTCTCTCGCTCCATGTTGGAGTAACGATGTGGGAAATTGGTTTTTCTGTAACTCAAAGTGTGGTGGCAATTGCTTTGCACAGAACGGCCTCTATGAATACATCTACATATTGGCGATGCCACAAGCATGTCGCCCAGGAAGAAGTCAACAGTCTGAGTGAACTGCGAAAGTGCGAGTGCTCTGCTTCCCTTCTTCTTCTTTTTTTTTCTTTTTCTTTTTAGTAGAATTTCCCTCTCATTAAAGTTTACTTATAAGTAAACTTTACACGCCTCCAACCACATCCTTCCGTTCAGAGATACTCCTCGTTTCAACGGAGGAAACGTGTCCAGTAATAAAAAGGCATCTTCAATCTGATTCTCTCTCTAAAGCGATAGATCGCCCTCTAAGCATGAATTCGTATACTTTTGTTTTGATAGGTAATGCGTTCAATAATTTATCGAATCACTGGTCGCCAAGTCCATCTCAAACTCATATAGCAACTATCCAACAGTAAGTGGAATACACACGGTTTGAAATCCCCGCGTGGCGGCGTTGGTGAGGAGACACTCGGCGGCGCACGACGCGACGTCGTAAGCGGGCGGCGGAAATAGACGCGCATTTGCGGCGTTGGGAGAGGAGAGACGTCGAGCCAAACAAAGAGACATCTGCCTGTTTGTAAAGAAATGACGTCATAGTGTTCGACAGCGCCACCAATTTGGTAGAGTTGAACTACGCTCAAAGCTCTCCTACGCTCAAAGGTCTCCTCTGTGCAAGTTGAACTTCTACGCTGGGGAGCTTCTGAGGGGGAAATTTTCAGGCCTGTGCCCGGCCCGGCTGCTACGTCCAGCACCTGGACCGGGCCCGACGTCTTCTATAGATTTCCAGCCCGGGCCCAGCCCGTATACCCGACTGTTTCCATGCTCAGGTCCGGTCCCAGCCCGCCTCTGCTCTATGTGTTCTCGAGGCCCGAAGGTGTATTTAGATTTACGAAAATGCACAGCGCAGCGACGGAAAGGACGCAGCTAATTGGTGGAGAGTGAGAAGGAACACTCGAACGGAGCGGCTGTGTTTCTCTGCCGGCAAGCCGCTCTGTGCTTGGTGCTTGCTTACATGGGAAGGCAGCGCGCAGCGGCGCGTGGGCGATATGTACGTACTTTGCGGTTCAAGAGAGACTCATCTCCGCTCGATTGCGAATGCACCGGTGTTAGTTCCCCTTTCTCGAACTCTCACACGAACGAAATATGTCAGAACACCTAACCTAACTGACCCCCGTGCAGGACTCTCAGCGCGCGCGCCACAACAATCGTCCCCAAATATGTGTGAGCACACGTGTGAAATCCAGACCCATTACACGAAATAAACGTGATCACATATAAAAAAGTGATAGTTCTCAGATGAGAATACCATGATATCCCACACCCAATGGAAAAATAAACTGACATGAAAATTCAGCTGTCCAGTCTCGTGAAATATGTTCGCGTACATGCGCGACCATGGCCGGCGTTACCCGGCCGGGCCCGGTGGCTGAAACCTCATCCCGGCCCAGGACTGAATAAAAAACGCAAAGCCAAGCCCGGCTCGGCCCGCGGTCCGGGCTTTCGGGTAAGCCCGGGCCCGTGCAGTGCTCCAGTTGCGGTTACGTCGTTGCTTCCTTCCCACGTAGGTTCACGTGGGCTCTCCATGTCCAGTTTGTTGTGCTGGGGGCGGCCAGTCATGTGCCGCGTTAGGTTACGTCAGGGGTTGAGGGAAAGGGGGAACTGAGGAGCTGCAGAGCATCTTGAGGGGATCACGATGATATCAAAGTAGAAAACCGGGCATGTTGGTGTTGATCTTGCATGATGAACTAGCACTGGAAACGGGACAGAGAGAAGAGACGACACCTGTCCTGTCGTCTCTTCTCTGTGTTCCGTTTCCAGTGCTAGTTCATCATGCAAGATCACGATGATCTCTGAAAGAGACGCGACCTTCAGTCCTACTTTTCTTTCAATAGGAGGTAGCGAACAAGTGCCCATTCGTGGAACCCAGCCCTCTCCTTCCGATTTGTTTCGGATTCAGTCTGTCTACCAACATCATGATGACGTTTCTCGGGTAGAGGTCCACTGCCATGCCGAACTTCTTTCACGACGTGGGCGTGAGCTGCCGAGAACGATACACTGGCGACCAATCAGGTGACACAGAGAGGCCACGCCTCCTGATGTTTCGTCTGCTGTGGACAACGGAATGCTGCTGTGGTGGGAACATAAAAATAGTGCACTCTGACGGGGCGACAGAAATGCGCCTATATACTAATAGGCTGATAAAGCTTATTAGTGTCTACCAGCATGCTTTGCGCGGCGGCGTTACGTAATCAATGACGTCGGGGCTCAGGTCGTCAAGCTTTGAAGCGTTGCAAACATGGGCTGTTACTTAAATTGCGTGCGTCGACCTTACAGTGCCACTAGAGGCTACATCTCCTGTCTTCAGAATTTTATCGAATTTATGCCAGTTCAATCAACGTGTCTAACACTGTTATCTCCCAAAATGACGTTTCTCTATGTGTCGCGGAAGTAGCACAACATTAATTTACAGTTTCGGGAATTATGACGTCATAGCGTGTGCAATCCGCAATACGTCTGACAACATTGCCTCCCCGGAAAGTCGGTTGTCGTATCCTCGCCGCTCACAACC